>NC_064631.1:195461815-195764845 GCF_023864275.1 Schistocerca cancellata | reverse complement strand
AATAACGCAATTAGCATATTACCGCGGCGCACTTATTACAGCCGCGCCGCGCTGCGCTGTGCGTCGCGACGCCTGCTGCCGCTCGCGTGGCGTCGCGACGCACACCGCGTCCTTGCCGACTGTCGCTTACAGCGCTGTAATTACGTCGACGGCTTTCACGGCTGTCTTTTGGGGAACTTCCTGACAAACAGGCTGTATTTCCACGAAGTAATTGTAGCGCGAAAGTCAACTAATCATGCAACAAAAATAACAGCAACGTAAAAAAAAAAGAACTGAACTAAAAATGAGACTGAATGCGAGATACGCTGAAGCGCCAAGGAAACTATTATAGGCATGCGTATACATGGTGTTACATATAGGTACGGCCAAACGTTCAGGAAACATTCCTCACACACAAATTAAGAAAAGATGTTATGTGGACATGTGTCCGGAAACGCTTAATTTCCATGTTAGAGCTCATTTTAGTTTCGTTCACCTACGCTCAATGGAGCACGTTATCATGATTTCATACGGGGTACTCTACCTGTGCTGCTAGAACATGTGCCTTTAAAAGTACGACACAACATGTGGTTCATGCGCGATGGAGCTCCCGCACATTTCAGTCGAAGTGTTCGTACACTTCTCAACAACAGATTCGGTGACCGATGGATTGGTAGAGGTGGACCAATTCCATGGCCTCCACGCTCTCCTGAACTCAACGCTCTTGACTTTCATTTATGGGGGCATTTGTAAGCTCTTGTCTGCGCAACCCCGGTACCAAATGTAGAGACTCTTCGTGCTCGTATTGTGGACGGCTGTGATACAATACGCCATTCTCCAGGGCTGCATCAGCGCATCAGGGATTCCATGCGACGGAGGGTGGATGCATGTATCCTCGCTAACGGAGGAGATTTAGAACATTTCCTGTAACAAAGTGTTTGAAGTCACGCTGGTACGTTCTGTTGCTGTGTGTTTCCATTCCATGATTAATGTGATTTGAAGAGAAGCAATAAAATGAGCTCTTACATGGAAAGAAAGCGTTTCCGGACATATGTCCACATAACATTTTTCTTCCTTTGTGTGTGAGGAATGTTTCCTGAAAGTTTGTCCGTACCTTTTTGTAGCACCCTGTATAAATACATAGAAATGTAAACAGGCAGAATGCGTTGCTGCGGTTGGCAACGCCTCTATAAGACAACAAGTGGCTGGCGCAGTTGTTAGATCTGTTACTGCTGCTACAGTGGCAGATTATCAAGATTTAAGTGACTTTGGAAATGCTGTTATTGCCGACGAGACGTCATCTCCAAGGTAGCGATGAACTGGGGATTTTCCCGTATGACCCTTTCTTGAGTGTGCCGTGAATATCAGGAATCCGATGAAACATCAAATCTCTGAACCGCTGCGGCGGAAAAAAGAACTTGCAAGAACGGGATCAACGCCGACTGAAGAGAATCGTTCAGCGTGACAGAAGTGCAACCCTACAGGAAACTGAAACTTCCTGGCAGATTAAAACTGTGTGCCGGACGGAGACTCGAACTCGGGACCTTTGCGTTTCGCGGGCAAGTGCTGCAGATTTCAATACTCGGCCATCAACAAGTCTCAGAGTGCGAACCATTCAACGAAACATCATCGATATGGTCTTCCGGAGGCGAAGGCCCACTCGTGTACCTTTGATGACTGCAGGACAGAAAGCTTTATGCCTCGCCTGGGCCCGTGAACACAGACCTAGGACTGTTTATGACTGGGAACATCTTATCTTCTCGGACGCCTCTCGTTTCAAATTGCATCGATCGGGTGGACGTGTACGGCTATGGAGACAGTCTCACGAATCCATGGACCCTGCATATCAGCAGGGGACTGTTCAAGCTGGCGGACGCTCTGTAATGGTGTGGGGCGGGTGCAGCTTGAGTGATACGTCTGGATACGACTCTGACAGGTGACACGCACGTAAGCATCCTGTCTGATGATCTGCATCCATTCATGTCCACTGTGCATTCCGACGGACTTGGACAGTCTCAGCAGGACAATGAGACACGTCCGGAATCGCTGCAGAGTGGCTCCAGGAGCACTCTTCTGAGTCTAAACACTTCTACTGGCCACCAGACATCCCACATATGAACTTTATTGAGCATATCTGTGTCGACTTGCAACGTGCTGTTCGGAAGGGATCTCCAGCCCTGCAGGATTCATGGTGTCAGTTCCCTCCAGCACTACTTGAGACATTATTCGAGTACGTGGCACGTCGTTTTGCGGAGCCCTGCACAATATTAGGCAGGTGTACCAGTTGCTTTAGCTCTTCGGTAGAGATACACATTTAAGATGCATATTGTGATGATTGCCCGCCGTTAGACCCACTGCGGCCTACTGGCGTTGCGGGCACGTCGCGCGGTTATGACGCCCCAGGAACCCGAGAAGAGGAGTCCCTGATACGAAAATTAACATCGATAGACGAATGCAACAAAATGTACGTTTATTGTAAAACTGTAAGAATTTTTGCTGGAAGTCTCGAAATTGTTCGAAAAGCTGCTAACTACGCATACTGTGCAGTTGATACTGTACCAGCGTGCATAATTAGACTCGTCCTCTGCAAAGCAGTATTTGCAGTCACATTACACTCTTTTCAAAACTTCCACCACTCGCAGTACGTAAGCGGTGCAAACGAACAAAGAAATTTGTCGTCAAATCCTTGTACTCCAGAATGAGATTTTCACTCTGCAGCGGAGTGTGTGCTGAATTGAAACTTCCTGACAGATTAAAACTGTGTGCTGGACCGAGACTCGAACTTTTGCCCTTCACGGGTAAGTGTTCTACCAACTGGGATTTTCTTCCAGGAGAGATAATCTCGCAAGTTTCACAGGAGAGCTTCTGTGACGTTTGGAAGGTAAAAGACGAGGTGCTAATGGAAGTAAACCTGTGAGGGTGGGTCGTGCGTCATGGTTGGTTAGCTCATATGGTGCCGGCACGGTAGCTCAACGTGATCGGTCAGAGGGTTACCTGCCCTCTGTAATAAAAAAACTGAGTTAATTTATCAACGATGAACTTCACCATGTGTTTTAGGACGTCCACCACTAACAAATACAACTATCAATTACGAACAAAATGAGATGAACACAGAAAAAGAAGAGAGATGTTAGGGTACTTGCCCGTGAAATGCAAAGGTCCCGAGTTCGAGTCTCGGTCCGACACATAGTTTTAATCTGCAATGGAGTTTCATGTCTACGCATACTTCATTCTGGAAATATACCCCTAGCTGTGGCTAAGCCACGACTTCACAACATCCTTTCTTCCAAGACTGTTAGTCTTCCAAGTTTCGCAAGTTTGGAAGGTAGGAGACGAGGTACTGGCGGAAGTAAAGCTGTGAGGACGGGTCGTGAGTCATGCTTGGATAACTCAGTCGGTAGGGCACTTGCCCGCGAAAGACAGAGGTCCCGAGTTTAAGTTTCGACCTGGCACACAGTTTTAACCTGCCAGGAAGTTTCACATCCTGTGGTTTCTCAACGGCCAACGGCCTTGCCGCAGTGGATACACCGAAGTTAAGCACTGTCGGGCGTGGTCGGCACTTGGATGGGTGACCATCCGGGCCGCCATGCGCTGCTGCCACTTTTCTGGGTGCACTCAGTCTCGTGATGCCAATTGAGAAGCTACTCGACCGAATAGTAGCGGCTTCGGTCAAGAATACCATCTTACGACCGGGAGAGCGGTGTGCTGACCTCACGCCCCTCCTATCCGCATCCTCCACCGAGGATGACACGGCCGTCGGATGGTCCCGGTAGGCCACTCATGGCCTGAAGACGGAGTGTGGTTTCTCAACGGAATTTGATTCAGATGCCGCACAGATCACCGACTCAAGCTCTTCCAGCATAGTGGGATGGTCTCGGTAGACAGTGTCTTTCAAAGTATCCCACAAAAAGTAGTCGCATGGAATCATCTCCGACGAATACGAAGGCAAATACGTCGCTGTGCCACTAAATTTGCAACAACCCAACGCAATGTTTCTATTCCCGATGGACTCATCAAGAAAGCGAAATACCTGTTCTGTGCGATGTGGTCAGATAGTGAACCTCACTCAACACATCGAAGATGGTTTCCAACAGGGTAAGATAACAGGAGTTGCCTTTCTCGACCTAACAGTTGCATACGACACTATCAACCTCAGGAAGTTGCTGAGTAAAATTTACCAACTCACCAAGGATTACCAACTAACATCCCTTATTGGTACTCTCCTGCAGAACAGAAAATTCCAAGTCTCTCTCCATAGTAGGAAGAGCAGATGGCGCATACAAAAGAATGGCTTACCTCAAGGCAGTGTGGTCGCCCCTGTGCACTTCAATGTTTACACTAATGACCAGACCATAACGAAAAATTCCAGGCTTTTCATCTATGCTGACGATACTGCAGTGGCTCCTCAAGGAAAGACGTTTGAAGAAGTAGAGGAAAAGTTGACATCTTCGCTACATACGCTGGGCTCCTACTACAAAACCAATCATCTAAAGCCAAATCCCAACAAGAGGTTGCACCAGACTGAAAGTTAGTTCACGGAATAACATCTTGAGGAAGCTCTCACCCACCGCCAGGGGAGCAAGTCCTCCCGTTCTGAGAATTTCGGCTCTTGCTTTGTGTGTGTCCGCTGCAGAGTACGCTTCACCTGTGTGGGATGTATCCACCCACACCAAACAGGTTGACCGTCCGAATCGTGTCGATATGTATGAACCCAAGTCCAGTCGATAAAATCTACCCGACTGTTGGAATAGCTCCCCCACTATTGGAAGGGCTGTTGCTGCTGATTAGAGAGGGCTAAGCAAACTTATGATCCCCGACATCCACTGCTTGATCATCAGGCTGTAGTCCGTCGACTGAAGTCGAGAAAGAGCTTCATCGCCAGGACTGAACCACTAGAGGGAACACCAGAGTCTAACAGCATCACCAGGTGGAAAAGCAAGGTACCACCTGATATCTCTGTAAAGGAAGAGCTAGCTCCAGGAAACGACTTGCCGTAACCTACACTCCTGGAAATTGAAATAAGAACACCGTGAATTCATTGTCCCAGGAAGGGGAAACTTTATTGACACATTCCTGGGGTCAGATACATCACATGATCACACTGACAGAACCACAGGCACATAGACACAGGCAACAGAGCATGCACAATGTCGGCACTAGTACAGTGTATATCCACCTTTCGCAGCAATGCAGGCTGCTATTCTCCCATGGAGACGATCGTAGAGATGCTGGATGTAGTCCTGTGGAACGGCTTGCCATGCCATTTCCACCTGGCACCTCAGTTGGACCAGCGTTCGTGCTGGACGTGCAGACCGCGTGAGACGACGCTTCATCCAGTCCCAAACATACTCAATGGGGGACAGATCCGGAGATCTTGCTGGCCAGGGTAGTTGACTTACACCTTCTAGAGCACGTTGGGTGGCACGGGATACATGCGGACGTGCATTGTCCTGTTGTAACAGCAAGTTCCCTTGCCGGTCTAGGAATGGTAGAACGATGGGTTCGACGACGGTTTGGATGTACCGTGCACTATTCAGTGCCCCTCGACGATCACCAGTGGTGTACGGCCAGTGTAGGAGATCGCTCCCCACACCATGATGCCGGGTGTTGGCCCTGTGTGCCTCGGTCGTATGCAGTCCTGATTGTGGCGGTCACCTGCACGGCGCCAAACACGCATACGACCATCATTGGCACCAAGGCAGAAGCGACTCTCATCGCTGAAGACGACACGTCTCCATTCGTCCCTCCATTCACGCCTGTCGCGACACCACTGGAGGCGGGCTGCACGATGTTGGGGCGTGAGCGGAAGACGGCCTGACGGTGTGCGGGACCGAAGCCCAGCTTCATGGAGACGGTTGCGAATGGTCCTCGCCGATACCCCAGGAGCAACAGTGTCCCTAATTTGCTGGGAAGTGGCGGTGCGGTCCCCTACGGCACTGCGTAGGATCCTACGGTCTTGGCGTGCATCCGTGCGTCGCTGCGGTCCGGTCCCAGGTCGACGGGCACGTGCACCTTCCGCCGACCACTAGCGACAACATCGATGTACTGTGGAGACCTCACGCCCCACGTGTTGAGCAATTCGGCGGTACGTCCACCCGGCCTCCCGCATGCCCACTATACGCCCTCGCTCAAAGTCCGTCAACTGCACATACGGTTCACGTCCACGCTGTCGCGGCATGCTACCAGTGTTAAAGACTGCGATGGAGCTCCGTATGCCACGGCAAACTGGCTGACACTGACGGCGGCGGTGCACAAATGCTGCGCAGCTAGCGCCATTCGACGGCCAACACCGCGGTTCCTGGTGTGTCCGCTGTGCCGTGCGTGTGATCATTGCTTGTACAGCCCTCTCGCAGTGTCCGGAGCAAGTATGGTGGGTCTGACACACCGGTGTCAATGTGTTCTTTTTTCCATTTCCAGGAGTGTATTTGTAGATCGCTTAATCGTCTTAGGGTGGGCGTTCCTCATTGCAACACCAACATGCAAAAATGGGGCTTTCTTCCATATGATGGAGATACATCCTGCGAGTGCGGAACAATACGAGACCCAGACCACATGCTAATTTGTCCTCAACTTGAACAACCCTGCATAACACCTGATCGAGGGGAACAGAAAGCCCATCGGAGTTGCTACCTTTTCGAAATGCTGACCGGACATGGAAATGAATGAATGATTGCTTGAACAGTTCGGTGCCTGGTCGATCCTCCAAAGCTAGCCACGTGGCGACAAATGGTTCGAAAATTGCAAAGTAACTTTCACTAGTGATGGTTTCCCTAATGTAAAAAGGCCAGTAGTGCCTCCGCTGCATAACGGAGCCCAAACAGTAACTTTTGAAGACTACAGTGGTTTCGCTTCACACAAATGGGGATTTTCGGAACTCCAATATCGCCAGCTTTGTTTATTGATGACTTCCTCAGGTGGAAGTGCGCTTCATCAATAAACCAGATGCAGCCAATCATCAGAACCTTAATTGTCAGTCACAGTCAGAATCTAGTACGCAATGTCGGCCCTCTATCGGAGTCTCGTTTGAAGCCTTCTAGTACACTTGAAATACTCAGAGCATGCATATGTTTCCATTCAAAATGAAAACGTGTTTAGGCTCCGTCTCAGCATTTCCTGCGTGCTAAAATGCTTCAAACCAGTTTCCGCTACAATTCTTCGGACGGATTTCCTTGGATTTTGCTGAATGATTCCAGAAACCGTGACGACATTTACAGGAGTAACTGCAGGTTGCCTAGAGCCTAGATCATCAGCCACGTTGCCTGTCAATCGGAATCTGGCGTAGAGCTTGCGAATGGTTTTTCGCACCGGGTCCTTTTAGAACATTAAATCGTCCATGAAAACTAAGCATTGTTGTCGTACATGTGTGTTCTAATGTGTTCTAACCTGTGGTATTCCAATACTAGAAAATATCTCTTTCAATGGAATTCATGACTTAATCCTCTTCCTTCGGTACACTAACCTTTCATGTTTCAGCGGTTGAACTGACCACTCTAAGCTACAGTGCACTGCTTATAGGCACTACGTGTCACGGTTACCACTCCAACCGAACTATATTGACATGTCTGCAGAGCTTCTGTGTATAATTCTTACAGCTTTCACAATAAAAAAACCGTTTCTTGCACTCATCTATCCATCCTAATTTTACCGATATTTAATGTTGGAATCAGGGACTCCTTTTCTGGATACACTGTATACAAACGGAGGAGAGACAAATAGGGAATCATACCAATGACGGTACCGTCTTCAAATGGGGAACTTTACCTACATAAGCATGTAAGAGAAATGGCCCGTTGCTGTGGTGTGGAGCCTATGAACGAGCATCTGTGAACCGTCGATGCTGGTCGGTTGCTCACTTGCTACTATCGTCATCACTTCTGGATGGTGGTAGGACCATGAAACAAGGAGCAGGCGGCAAGGTGTTGGACGCACTCGCTTCATCATAGGAAGTGAAGGTCGGAATAGCAAGGGGCAAAGTTTTAAAAATGTAGATAGATATTGTGCCGATATCGATATAGCGAGTCAACAATACTGACATTTCGATATATTTAATATTTAAAGTAATTTACAGCGATCAAAGTCACATAAATTATTAACAAACACACAAAAATTGACAAATACTCCATTATTTCCAATACTAGTAATTAAAATACACACAATGTTCTATAAAATCACATATTTACAAAAAAAATTAGTTAGTGACACAATAGGCATTAACAGAACAGTTTGTTTAATGTGTTCCCTTGTTCGTCTGCTTCTGTTGCCTGCCACAACCAAGTTTATTAAGTAAACCATTGTTTCAGCCGGAACAGAAGACGCTTGGAATGTTAAATAACTCTGAGCGCAATTTCTGAAAAAAAAAACAATAGTGAAATAATTGAGATGTACAGAGCCATGATGGGGAAGGTGTAGGCACATTTATTTCGTCCAGGCGTTGTTGACACAAATTTATTATTTAACAATAATTGGTTATAATCCAAGTTAATACAGTTAAGAGTTGAAAAGGAAACTTTAACAAACAAAAATTTTTTTAAACATTCTCTAGAAGAACATGCAGCCCCACTCTGAGACATTAAATAAAGGTAGTGTTCGTAAAAGGTATATTATATCGTACAATAGTGCAACATGTACAAATATTAACAATTACACCAGAAAAATATTGAACTTGTGATTTGTACTACATGTAAATCAAACCTTAAAAAAATCCAATTTGGTAAGAGTGCAACAAATTCCCTACTGCCTACACAAATATCAATGTGATAACATTAACGACTGGTGACATGAGTAAACACTGTCAAGTTTTCATTTTCACGACGGTTGTGTGATCCAGCAAATTTTCATTTAAATACTCCTCCCCCCCCCCCCCACGTGTTAAAATCAATTCAGTCAGTCTCGAGAAGAAGCACAACTTAATACACAAATCTGACAATATCAAGAAATAGATGGGTTTATCGCAAGCAATATTAGTAGAATTAGGAAATTTGCAATTTAAACGCTCCAATTTTAAAGAAGTGTAATGTAATAATAATTTAGACAGGACTTCCATAAAATGATCGATGATAGTGGATACCGTACCAGATACTATGAAACAAATTAAGAATTATTCACAGTAGACACCTGGCATATGATGATATTCTCTGAAGTATTTCAAATCACAAAATGCTGGCTACAAGTACCAACCCCATTATAAAGTAATGATCATGAAATATAATAAAAGTATATGAAAATTTCGGCCTTAGCCAGGGGACGAGAAAAATACCAATGCAGTTTCCTGTTACACCCGCGTGCTAGGCCCAACAAACAACAGCTGGTAATGGAAAACCACGCTAAGCAAGCGAGCATTCCGTCCTCCCCACATGCTCGCAAACAGCCACACTCATCGCAGTCCTTAATCGCCAGGCACCAGTTGACTTCCAGCCGCTTCCGTCCTGTCGCCATATACCGACCGAGCCGTCCTCCAAAAACTGTTGCTTCTCGCACCAGCGCCAACAGCGCTCAGCGATCACTCTCCCTATCGCTGCGGCGAAAACAAGTGAAATAATCTCGCGGTTAAATCAAATGGGCTGAGCCGTGACACGGCTCAACCTCCCTCACCAGAACTAAAACATCTCCCCTTTTAAGGACCACACTGGGACCTATCGAAAGTAGAACGAGGCGCGCCTTTAACCTGTGACACATGAATTCGTAGGGTCTTGTTCCCCTGAGGTTCCTGTACAGAAAGACTAACTGGTCCAAGCACCTTACGTACAACATATGGCCCAAGAAAACGATGGGAAAATTTACCGGCACCTAGTCCTGGTGACTGATCTTGCGGATTGAAATTACGGACGGAGACCTGGTCTCCCACCTTAGCCACAAAGGGTTTCCTGCCTCTGTTATAACGGCTCCTCAGATGTCTGTGAGCCTCCTCGATGTTACTACGAGCTCTAGCCCAGTTTTGTTGAATAATCTGGGGATCCACCTTCTCAGGCAGCAAGTCCTTAATATCCCACAAGCTATAAAGTGGGGAATTTAAGGGATAGGCCAACATGAGACTTGCAGGAGTTGCCTTCAATGCCTCATGCTGGGCTGAATTAAATGCTAGATTCAACCGGGGTATAGAATGATCCCATTTAGTACGTGATTTGGCGTGATAAATTATAAGTGCTGCCTTCAAATTCCTATTCACTCGCTCCGCGAATGATGACTGGACATAACAGATAGAGGTGGTAATATGCTTAATCCCACTGCCAAAGCAATACCTTTTAAACTCCCTAGAAAGAAAGGCACGTTGGCTCTGAGCACTATGGGACTTAACTTCTGAGGTCATCAGTCCCCTAGAACTTAGAACTACTTAAATCTAACTAACCTAAGGACATCACACACATCCATGCCCGAGGCAGGATTCGAACCTGCGACCGTAGCGGTCGCGCGATTCCAGACTGTAGCGCCTAGAACCGGTCGGCCACTCCGGCCGACAAAGAAAGGCAAGAGCATTGTCACTAACCAGTGATCTAGGAGGACCAAAGAGGGAGAAAATCCGGGTAAGATGACTTATGGTATTAAGAGCGGTCTTGGTGCGAGCAGGAATGAGCCAAGTAAAACGCGAAAAGGCGTCGAGCACCACTAAAATATACCGATTCCCCGCCCTGGTGCGAGGTAACGGTCCCACATGATCGATAAATACCTTATCCATCGGCACCTGCTCACGTTCCGAACTCAACAGGCCCTTCCTGGCTCCAGAATCAGGCTTAGCCATCATGCACGAACGACACTCCCCCACCAACCTGCGAACGTCCCTTATAAGGTTCGGCCAAGTAGCATGCTCCTTAATTCTGTCAATGGTTTTATGCACACCAAGGTGACCACCTGCCAATGAACTATGAAAGTAGTAAAATACCGGGCGAACTAATTCCCTGGGTAGACATATCCGAAATCTTTTATCATGCCCCATTTCCCGGCATAAGATGCCCCTATTTAAGACATAACCCATGATTCTTTCACCACCCTTCAACCGGCTACAGATGGGGCCTAACTGAGGATCAAGCTCTTGTTTATGCTGTAAATTACAAAACAACTGCGGAACCTCGCCAAGAACGCTGGCCACCAAAGGGGGTCTGTCCTCATTATCAACCACAGAATCACCTTGCTCTTCATCAAACATGCGACTGAGGGCATCAGCTATTCCGTTATCGGAACTCCGAATATGGTGTACTCGAAATCGAAATTGGAAATTCGAACGGCCCATCTGGCTATCCGACCCGTTTCGCGGGGGCCGAGCCAGGACCCAAGTTAAGGCCTGATTATCAGTTTCTAAATCGAATTCCCGGTGCACCAAATAAAAGCGAAATTTCTCTAGTGCAAACAGAACGGCTAAAGCTTCACATTCATACACGGAATAGCTACATTCCGGACCTACAAGTCTTCGCGATATGTAAGCAAGGGGGCGTCTATCTCGATCCTCTTCTTGTAGTAATACTGCCGCGAAACCTACATTTGAAGAGTCCGTTTGTACAATGAACCTTTTTGTAAAGTCTGGAATGGCCAGAACCGCGGGGTTGGTCAAAGCCGTTTTAATACTATCAAAGGCAGCTTGTTGGCTTTTCCCCCATATAGACTTGCAGCCCTTCTTGCGAAGATCATTTAAGGCTGCTGCAAGCCGGGCGAAGTCTGGGACATACCACCGAAAATAATCAGCCATTCCAATAAATTGAGCTACACCCTTACGATTTACCGTAGGCGGAAACTTCCTAAGGCTATGCGTACACTCTGGGTCTACGCGAATACAATTACCCAAAATTAGGTGACCAAGAAAGGAAACCTGAAGGTAAAGCAACGTGACCTTGTCGGGTTTCACAGTTAATCCCGCCTCCCTAAACCTTAACAAAACTTGGCGAAGGTGTTGCAGATGTTCAGCAAAGGAACGGCTGTAAGCAACAACGTCATCAAGGTAGTTGTAAACACAAACGAACTTGAGGTCGCCAAGAACCCTATCCAAAATGAGAGATAACACAGTAGCTCCAGTAGACAAACTGAACAGAACCCGATTAAATTCATATAAATTTCAGTCAGTGCTAAAGGCAGTGGCTGGTTTGGAATCTTCACTCAAGGGTATCTGATGGTAGGCTTGGTTAAGATCCAAAACAAAAAAAATACTGAGCACCAGAAAACCATGTAAACGCATTATTTAGGTCAGGCAAGGGGACTGACTCAAGTACCACCTTATTGTTTAGAGCTCTATAATCCACTACCGGTCTATAATCACCCTTTTCACGTTTCGGGACAAGAAACATCGGTGAAGCATATGGTAAGGTGGATGGTCTGATTACTTTATTGCGCAACATTTGATGAATTTTCTTGCGCAGAAAAGCCATCTTAGGTGGCGAAAGGCGATAAGGGCTCTGTCTCACTGGAATATCATCAGCCAAACGGATCTTATACTCAATTAAGTGAGTGACACCAAGTCTATCCGTCAAAACATCCGGAAACTGATCCAAAACATCAATCAGCTAAGAACGTTCGGAGTTATCAAGATGATCAAGTCGGTAACCTTGCCCTTGTAAGACAACAGAATTGACCCGAGCTGCCGCTTGGCAAGAACAAAATGCAATCTTTTCCTGTGGGGCGAACTTAAAATAAAATTTGTTCATCCCGAAATCCATAATAAACCCGGTACAATGCATAAAATCAGCACCAAGAATTACAGGAACAGAAAAGGAACTCGCGATTAAAAAGGTAATTGGCCAATTAAATCCACAGATACCGACCCGCACGCGGCACTCTCCCACCAAAGGCAACTCTTGGCCACCAGCCGTACGACATCTCTGAGAAGGAGAACGAAGCTGCGAAACCCCACAAACGGTTCGGTTCTAAATTCCCGATACCAGGCGTGATCAATGAGGGAAACTGCGCTGCCAGAATCAGCCAGCGCGCAAACCGTGATTAATAGTAAGACACAGAAAGGGAAGGGGTGTGCCATGTGACGCCACTATACGATTACACATGGCTTTCCTGCTCGGACTTAACTTCCCCTCCCCCGGGTGGCGTCACAACTACCACGCCTCGGGGATCTTTGCGCCGAACACTGCCGCACAAAATGATCCTGAGCGCTGCAACGATAACATCGACCACTCACATTCTCGCGAAATGTCCGCGATTTCCCAACTCTGGAGGGGCGTAATAACTTCACTCGATCCTGAAATGGATTCGCGCTGCTCATCTGCCAGTTGTAATGCTTGAATTGATGTAACTAGTGAATTCAGTTGAGAGAAGGTAGAAGGTTTGATACTAATCACTGCACGGGCCCTGTCCTCCGGCCGAAACCCTTCTACAATAGTAGTAACGACGTCCTTTTCCGCGATATCCATTTGTACCGCTTTCACCGCGATGCGAACCCGATTAACAAGCATCTGAAGCTTCTGTCGTAGACTGAGGACGTCAGAAATGCACCCTTTCAAGTTCCTTTCTTACACGGGTAGGAATTTTTTCTTCAATAATCCGCCTCCTAAGATCACTCAAGTCACGTTTAGATTGAAGCACTTCAGCTAGTAATTTAGCCAGGAACTCCCCGAGCTAACGGATACAGTAATGCCAAAACTGTAGACTGCGAAATTTGGAGAGCTTCTACATGCTGTTCGAAGCGAACCAACAACCATAAAACATGTTCAATCTGCTTCATATCATCAATCGAAAGATCTCTCACTTCTTTAAGAAAAAGTCCTAATGGATTGGGCAACTTGGCAAATTCGCTAACCTGGCAATTCTGATCTATAGGCACCACCGGGGCAAGTTTTCGATCTGTGCTGACAGATACCGAATCCCCGGAATCACTAAGTACCTCCTCATTTAACCCCACTGAATGAACAGCAACAAGAAGCGACTGAAGATCCCCTTTTAATCGAACCAGTGAAATACTCTGTGCCGCATCAAGTTCCAATTGTTCCAAATGGGCCAAACGATAACTATAGTGATTTAGCTGAGCTTGAATTCTATACAACTGTCGAGGGGCTGGTCGACTTTCACTTAAAAAGGCAACATTTCTACCTAATTCTTGCTACGCGGAGGAATAAGACATCATGGCGGCGCCTACCTCGCCAATTGTGAGCGGTGAGATAACAACAGGTTCGGAAGCAGCGGAGCCCAAACGGTCCAACCTATCTTGCACACTCCCTTCATGTGACAACTGACGAATTCTCAATTCATATTGGAGCAGCTCTTTCTTTAAGTAGATCCAGCCAGCAAAGCGTGTATTATCCATGACCACTACATATCTGAAACAATTCCAAAATATATACGTAAATTTAGCAAACGAAGTTCAACAAGGCTTGGTCCTCCAGAGGAAACCACGCTCTGCTACCATTTGTGGTGTACAGACGGAAGCAGAGCCAGGATGGGGAAGGTGTAGACACAATTATTTGGTCCAACGAATTTATTATTTAAAAATAATTGGTTATACATCCAAGTTAATACAATTAACAGTTTAAAAGGAAATTTTAGCAATAATTTTTTTTAAAACATTCTCTAGAAGAACATGCAGCCCCACTCTGAAACATTACATAAAGGTAGTATTAGTAAAAGGTATATTATATCGTGCAATAGTGCAACATGTAGAAATATTAACAATTAGACCAGAAAAATATTGAACTTGTGATTTGTACTACATGTAAATCAAACCTTAAAAAATTTAATTTGGCAAGAGTGCAACAAATTCCCTACTGCCCACACAAATGTCAATGTCATGTGATATCAGTTCACCTTTCGTGACAAATACACAAAATTGCTATATTATTTTATATCAGTTAAGTAAGCTACAAGACAAAAATAACATTAACGACTGGTGACATGAGTAAACACTGTCAAGTTTTCATCAAGAAATACACTCCTGGAAATGGAAAAAAGAACACATTGACACCGGTGTGTCAGACCCACCATACTTGCTCCGGACACTGCGAGAGGGCTGTACAAGCAATGATCACACGCACGGCACAGCGGACACACCAGGAACCGCGGTGTTGGCCGTCGAATGGCGCTAGCTGCGCAGCATTTGTGCACCGCCGCCGTCAGTGTCAGCCAGTTTGCCGTGGCATACGGAGCTCCATCGCAGTCTTTAACACTGGTAGCATGCCGCGACAGCGTGGACGTGAACCGTATGTGCAGTTGACGGACTTTGAGCGAGGGCGTATAGTGGGCATGCGGGAGGCCGGGTGGACGTACCGCCGAATTGCTCAACACGTGGGGCGTGAGGTCTCCACAGTACATCGATGTTGTCGCCAGTGATCGGCGTAAGGTGCACGTGCCCGTCGACCTGGGACCGGACCGCAGCGACGCACGGATGCACGCCAAGACCGTAGGATCCTACGCAGTGCCGTAGGGGACCGCACCGCCACTTCCCAGCAAATTAGGGACATTGTTGCTCCTGGGGTATCAGCGAGGACCATTCGCAACCGTCTTCATGAAGCTGGGCTACGGTCCCGCACACCGTTAGGCCGTCTTCCGCTCACGCCCCAACATCGTGCAGCCCGCCTCCAGTGGTGTCGCGACAGGCGTGAATGGAGGGACGAATGGAGACGTGTCGTCTTCAGCGATGAGAGTCGCTTCTGCCTTGGTGCCAATGATGGTCGTATGCGTGTTTGGCGCCGTGCAGGTGAGCGCCACAATCAGGACTGCATACGACCGAGGCACACAGGGCCAATACCCGGCATCATGGTGTGGGGAGCGATCTCCTACACTGGCCGTACACCACTGGTGATCGTCGAGGGGACACTGAATAGTGCACAGTACATCCAAACCGTCATCGAACCCATCGTTCTACCATTCCTAGACCGGCAAGGGAACTTGCTGTTCCAACAGGACAATGCACGTCCGCATGTATCCCGTGCCACCCAACGTGCTCTAGAAGGTGTAAGTCAACTACCCTGGCCAGCAAGATCTCCGGATCTGTCCGCCATTGAGCATGTTTGGGACTGGATGAAGCGTCGTCTCACGCGGTCTGCACGTCCAGCACGAACGCTGGTCCAACTGAGGCGCCAGGTGGAAATGGCATGGCAAGCCGTTCCACAGGACTACATCCCGCATCTCTAGGATCGTCTCCATGGGAGAATAGCAGCTTGCATTGCTGCGAAAGGTGGATATACACTGTACTAGTGCCGACATTGTGCATGCTCTGTTGCCTGTGTCTATGTGCCTGTGGTTCTGTCAGTGTGATCATGTGATGTATCTGACCCCAGGAATGTGTCAATAAAGTTTCCCCTTCCTGGGACAATGAATTCACGGTGTTCTTATTTCAATTTCCAGGAGAGTAGATGGGTTTGTCCCAAGCAATATTAGTAGAATTAGGAAATTTGCAATTTAAACGCTCCAATTTTAACAAAGTCTAATGTAATAATAATTTGGACAGAACTTTCATAAAATGATCGAGGATAGCGGATACCGTACCAGACACTATGAAACAAATTAAGAATTATTCACAGTAGACACCTGGCACATGATGATATTCTCTGAAGTATTTCAAATCACAAAATGCTGGCTACAAGTACCAACCCCATTATAAAGTAATGATCATGAAATATAATAAAAGTATATGAAAATTTCGGCCTTAGCCAGGGGACGAGAAAAATACCAATGCAGTTTCCTGTTACACCCGCGTGCTAGGCCCAACAAACAACAGCTGGTAATGGAAAACCACGCTAAGCAAGCGAGCATTCCGTCCTCCCCACATGCTCGCAAACAGCCACACTCATCGCAGTCCTTAATCGCCAGGCACCAGTTGACTTCCAGCCGCTTCAGTCCTGTCGCCATATACCGACCGAGCCGATCTCCCCAAAACTGTTTCTTCGCGCACCCGCGCCAACAGCGCTCAGCGATCACGCCCCCTATCGCTGCGGCGAAAACGAGTGAAATAATGTCTCGGGTAAATAAAAAATGCTGAGCCGTGACACGGCTCGATAATGAATAGCAATCCAGAACACTACAGTATCACAGTTCTGTCCTAAACGTGGGTGATAGAAGTGCTGTACCCCCGCCTATGCTGGGAACGAACTTCTTCCGTTATTTCCGGATCCAAAATTGTAGCTATGGTAAGAAAAGCATTTATTTCCAAGTAAACTAGTCTGTCTAATACTCCTGTGACAAGAGAATTTTTTAAGACCCTTCTAAATTACTTGAAGAAGTTCGTAACCAAGGGAAGGGAATCCGGAAAGGGCGATCCAAGCCCAAAAAATGTTCGGTACGAAACGGTCCTACACGAATCACTGGAGGAAAAATCAGAAAGTTTACAAGAAAATCAGTCTGCTAGCGGTACAAAAGAAAACCTCAGAAGTAGAAATGAACGGGACAGTAACTAATAAACTGATCGAAGTGTTATTCCATGTTCAGCCTTCCCAGATAGCTGTTAATACTTTAACTGAACCCTGAACTACAGGAAACTAAATTAGTTCATCAAAACAACTACATAGTGACAGCGCAATGACGCAGTCTTATTTTGTCACCACATTAAACATACATAAAATTACGTCCAGTTTGAAATTATCGGTACTTAAGGAATTTTTGTACGAATCCGCGACTGAAGTTATTTACCTTCGATTTATTAATTGACTGGCGAATCCGGCAATGCTTCCCAATTGCTAAATACGTATGGGCTTTGAATATATGTCCTAATCTCCTTCTCCCCTCCTTTCACTATTCCTCTCCTCCTCCCTTCATCCATCTCCTCCTCGATCCCTCTGTCTCTGTCCATCACCGGCTCCCCGTACATCTGATATCCCACACTCACTCTACTTATCTGCACCTCCGTCATTGTCCATATGGATATAAATTCCTCCCCACTCATCTGTCCATCTCCTCATCGCCCTCTCTCTGACCTTATGTATTGTTATTACATACGGAACTTCGGTTGGAAATAGATACCAAAATGAATGGGTAAAGGAGTTCGAATCAATAGTACATAGGGTATGTACTACAGGAAGTGTGGGGATAGTAACTTTAATAACTGTATTTTGGATGGCTTTGTTCTAGAAACAGGTATCATTATAAAGTTAGCCATAAACACAACATCCCGTTTTTCTGTTAAAAATGATCCGGAAAGAAACATAAAAACCGCGCATTTTCACAGCGCTGCTTACCATGTTCTTTCTCGCAGCCGGTTTGACAGAAACCTTTTTATTTTTTATTTTTTTTAAACATTTTTATGGCCTACATTGGATCACTTTTGTTAGTGTTATGAATTGCTTCTTCTGATTATTGTTGGCCCAATAACCTTTCATTCTTTCGGATCGTGCCCTTCTCTGCTCATCCGAAATCACCCTTCCCATCCTCGGTTCGTTAATTTTTATTTGTGGTGTGAGATGTTTATCCTTTCTCAGTTTGTTTATTTTTATTGGTAGTGTGATATGCTTGTCCTGAAATATCTTGAGGGTGTCTATCTTGCCTTTCAAATCCTTCTTCGTAATCTCTAATTTGATTATGTCCTACTTGATCTCTAATTTTTATTTGTGGTGTGAGATGTTTATCCTTTCTCAGTTTGTTTATTTTTATTGGTAGTGTGATATGCTTGTCCTGAAATATCTTGAGGGCGTCTAACTTGCCTTTCAAATCCTTCTTCGTAATCTCTAATTTGATTATGTCCTACTTGATCTCTGAGAGTCATATAAAGTCGCTCATACTATTCCATAACTTCTCAATTATTTTCCTGCTAATTCCATTTTCTGTTGTCCTCGCTGGAGTCCTAGGAAAGAGATTCGTTTCTTTTTCATTGAATTTGCCACTGATTCTATTTCTTTATAAATTGTTTCATTTGAAGCTATTCTCCAAACTCCGCCATTCTGGTATTTTTATTTATACATGTTCTGAGGCCGGATTTTGTAACCGAGCGGTTCTAGGCGCTTCAGTCAGGAACCGCGCTGCTGCTACGGTCGCAGGTTCGAATCCTGCTTCGGGCATGGATGTGTGTGATGTCCTTAGCTTAGTTAGGTTAAAGTAGTTGTAAGTCTTGGAGACTGATTACCTCAGATGTTAAGTCCCACAGTGCTCAGAGCCATTTGAAGCATTTTGAACATGTTCTTTCTATTTTTCTTTCTACACTCCTGGAAATGGAAAAAAGAACACATTGACACCGGTGTGTCAGACCCACCATACTTGCTCCGGACACTGCGAGAGGGCTGTACAAGCAATGATCACACGCACGGCACAGCGGACACACCAGGAACCGCGGTGTTGGCCGTCGAATGGCGCTAGCTGCGCAGCATTTGTGCACCGCCGCCGTCAGTGTCAGCCAGTTTGCCGTGGCATACGGAGCTCCATCGCAGTCTTTAACACTGGTAGCATGCCGCGACAGCGTGGACGTGAACCGTATGTGCAGTTGACGGACTTTGAGCGAGGGCGTATAGTGGGCATGCGGGAGGCCGGGTGGACGTACCGCCGAATTGCTCAACACGTGGGGCGTGAGGTCTCCACAGTACATCGATGTTGTCGCCAGTGGTCGGCGTAAGGTGCACGTGCCCGTCGACCTGGGACCGGACCGCAGCGACGCACGGATGCACGCCAAGACCGTAGGATCCTACGCAGTGCCGTAGGGGACCGCACCGCCACTTCCCAGCAAATTAGGGACACTGTTGCTCCTGGGGTATCGGCGAGGACCATTCGCAACCGTCTCCATGAAGCTGGGCTACGGTCCCGCACACCGTTAGGCCGTCTTCCGCTCACGCCCCAACATCGTGCAGCCCGCCTCCAGTGGTATCGCGACAGGCGTGAATGGAGGGACGAATGGAGACGTGTCGTCTTCAGCGATGAGAGTCGCTTCTGCCTTGGTGCCAATGATGGTCGTATGCGTGTTTGGCGCCGTGCAGGTGAGCGCCACAATCAGGACTGCATACGACCGAGGCACACAGGGCCAACACCCGGCATCATGGTGTGGGGAGTGATCTCCTACACTGGCCGTACACCACTGGTAGTCGTCGAGAGGACACTGAATAGTGCACGGTACATCCAAACCGTCATCGAACCCATCGTTCTACCATTCCTAGACCGGCAAGGGAACTTGCTGTTCCAACAGGACAATGCACGTCCGCATGTATCCCGTGCCACCCGACGTGCTCTAGAAGGTGTAAGTCAACTACCCTGGCCAGCAAGATCTCCGGATCTGTCCGCCATTGAGCATGTTTGGGACTGGATGAAGCGTCGTCTCACGCGGTCTGCACGTCCAGCACGAACGCTGGTCCAACTGAGGCGCCAGGTGGAAATGGCATGGTAAGTCGTTCCACAGGACTACATCCAGCATCTCTAGGATCGTCTCCATGGGAGAATAGCAGCCTGCATTGCTGCGAAAGGTGGATATACACTGTACTAGTGCCGACATTGTGCATGCTCTGTTGCCTGTGTCTATGTGCCTGTGGTTCTGTCAGTGTGATCATGTGATGTATCTGACCCCAGGAATGTGTCAATAAAGTTTCCCCTTCCTGGGACAATGAATTCACGGTGTTCTTATTTCAATTTCCAGGAGTGTATTTTGAATAATCTGTCTATTACTACAGCGTTGGATGTTTTAAGTATAGTTTCGTTAGCATATGTTATTTGCGGCTGTGTGACTGTTTTGTAGTGTTTCAGTTTTGTGGCTATTGAGACGGATTTTTTGTTATAAGTGTCCTTGGTAACATGATGTGTTTTAGTAAGTTTGTTTATTCTACTCTGCCACGATGGTTTTTTAATTCGGGTTGTGATTTATTATTTCCCCCAAGTATTTAAATTCTGGACTATCTCCAGTAATGAGCATATTTGTTGTTTGTATTTGATTGTATTTGTTGTTTGTTGTATCGCATTTCTATATTTTTAGTGGTTTAAGCTATGCGTTGTGCGTTAATCAATCAGTTGGTTGATCCTTGAATTTGTGAGACCTGAAACAAAACAATTTCAGTAAGATCTTGAGTTTGCTGAAGTGAAATAAAGCGGAACTCATTGTTCCGGCGTCATAATGGTTCGCGCTTGAGAAATCCTTGTATGAATTGCCTCCAAACACTGTCTACCCTTTTCGTCAGTCTCACTGACTCGAAGGCTGCTCAGCCGGCTTGCGTTGCGCATACGCTGAGCGGTATTTTGACGAATGCAAAGGAATAAATCCAGAACCACGAACTGACATCAATTCAATCTCTGCACCACGCCAAAGATATTATTACCATCGATAACACACTGAAATATCGCAAAATAATAATATTAAATGCGGAATTTGTTGTTCTTATGAAAACATGCAACAGCAAAACTGTTAAACTGAACGTCAAATTTTTTTTTAAGAAAACATGTGAAAGCAGAACCATCAAACAAACCGCATCATTTCTTTCATTCAGATTTTCATATAAAAATACCATCCAAGTTTCCCACTTTTCCGGAGGATTTTGCAAAAATGCTCTTTCATACAAACCTTGTTTAAAAATGTTCAAATGTGTGTGAAATCTTATGGGACGTAACTGCTAAAGTCATCAGTCCCTAAGATTACACGCTACTTAACCTAAATTATCCTAAGGACAAACACACGCACCCATGCCCGAGGGAGGACTCGAACCTCCGCCGGGACCAGCTGTACAGTCCATGACTGCAGCGCCTTAGACCGCTCGGCTAATCCCGTGCACAAAGCTTGAAACAACGCCAAACACTCTTTTAAAAAATCAGCCAACTCGGTCGAGCCGTTCTCAAATGACGATTTTTGATACTTGTGGCAACTGTTTTTTATTTGTATAGAGTACACAAACACAAATAGCTCGACAGTGGACGACATGATCAACTTAGTACTGATGAAACTGTGCAAAGGAATTAAATAAAAGTCCGCAGCTCGTGGACGTGGGGTAGCGTTCTCGCTTCCCGCGCCCGGGTTCCTGGGTTCGATTCCCGGCGGGGTTAGGGATTTTCTCTACCTCGTGATGACTGGGTGTTGTGTGCTGTCCTTAAGTTAGTTAGGTTTAAGTAGTTCTAAGTTCTAGGGGACTGATGACCATAGATGTTAGGTCCCATAGTGCTAAGAGCCATTTGAACCAATTAAATAAAATACTGGGATTAATTTGTATGGGATACACATGTACGTAAAATGGAACATATTGCTATCAACAAATTGAATATCCAGATTAGGCTATGGTTGTGCAATATAACGTGCAGGGCACTAGCTTGTGCGACCTGGGGGTGACCACGACCAACTTTTCAAAAAAATTGTGTTATGTTCTCATCGGACCAAGCTGTGACTTCTTACGCACTACTTAATCTAACTTAAAGTAACTTACGCCAAGGACAACACACATAGCCATGCCCGAGGGAGGTGTCGGACCTCTGACGGAGGCGAACCGTGGCAATTCACCCCTGACCGCGCGGCTACCCCGCACGGCCCAGTTCGAATTAACGACTTTTAGTGTCATTCACCGGACACCGTGAGTGCGATTTTTAGGCAAATTCTGGACTGGTCCCTAACTTCCGCCCTTGAGAATGCGATATACATACAGTTAAAATACAATAACACATGGAACAACGTTTTCACGATTCACATACAGATAGCGGACGTATCAGCCCCACGTCCCTTACAATTAATGGTGATTCTGGCCACAAACAATGAAAATGAAGTTTGCGAAACCATGAAAACAGGGGACACTATGCAGCTGAATAAACGCTGAAAAAGATAGACTGAAACACGTGTAATTTTTTTCTGTTGCCGTACCAGGATGTAAATGAAAATTGTTAAATAACAGTAGCTGATTTTAAGCATAACTATATTAGAAAAAAACTGATACTCGAATCACTGACGCATATTGATACAACTTCTGTGACACACTTCGCGCAATTGCATGAATTAGGAATAAGTAAAGTCAAAGCACACATATCTATAGGCACAGGCACTGTGGTGTCGTCCGAAGAACGGGGAGCCTGAGGAAGGCTGGCACCTCGGAACTAAACAACACAAAACGATTTTCGCTGCATGCTACACCGACGAATGAGAAACGCTGGTGTAGCCACATATCCTAGAGGTTTGCTGCGCCACCGCAATCGATGGTCTAGTTACGGCTCTGCATAAGAGAGTTCGCAGTCACCGAGCAGGACAACAGCATCGCCTCAGAGAGGCCGCCAGTGAACTAAATGTCTTAGGCAGAATGCTACTGTGAACACTGTGTCAACTGATCAGTTGGAACGATACTTTTTCCGGACGCATATGAGTCTCACCTTCGACAGCGATAGAAGCTGAAGCAATGAATTAAAATTTGTGTACAGCTGGGACTTGGACCCAGGTGCCCTGCCAGCTCGGCAGACGAGCTAGCCAATGTACCGCCCTACCCTGCTGAGTACCACACCTGCTCGGATTAAGTTAAGTCCAGTCCCCTCCCTAACACAGACTTCATATCGTCAGCCCATTTTCCCCCTTCTCACATCGTCACTATTACTGAGGCTCTCCGACAGTGGAATAGCACTCTAGCTTTCTACGTGATGAGGAAATCCTGTCTGTAAACCCAGGCTTAGGTGATCTGTTGATCTGATAGAATAACTTTTTTTCTGGAGACATGTTAGTCAGAACTTTATCTTAATATGGACATACGCTGAAGGAAGGAGATTACTTGGCAGGAGACCTACGTTCAAGTCCCGACCGTGGCACTAATTTTTATTCATTGCTTTAGCTTCTATACTTACCGAAGATTATGTCAGTTATTTGAAAAACGAAGTTTTCCTCCTGATTGCGTACTATTTTTTTTTGCTTATTTTTCTCTCTACCGGTTTCTGGCATTACCCTTTCTCAGGTGTGTCTCTAGCATCATTATATTGCTACATCGTCGTCAATAATTTAAAAATCGCATGTCATGCATAGATGTGTTTGTAAATTATTGACGACGATGTAGCCACAATTTTACTAGAGACACACTTGTGAACGGACAGCGCCCGAAACCAGTAGTGAAAAGAAATTATACGCAGAGTGGTGGAAAAATGTCATTCTTCAATTTTATTTAGGCTGCGGGGCCCACGCGGAAGAAAATGATATGTCTGTTATACTTCAGGTGAAGAGTTTTGTAAGTTTGTCTGCATCAAGTGATACTTTGATATTCAGAAAGCAAGAATATTCAAGTGTAACGTCCCGTCGAGACAGAGCAAAACCCCCGGCTGATTCAAGGCTGAGGAAGGAAATTGACCGTGTCCCTTCAAAGGAACCATACGATATTTTCATACAATGAAGGCTTTCACGACCTGATGTTTCAGCTGCCGAGAATTCTTCCGAGGTGTATGGCCGTGGTGCATGGAATTCTTCAATCCCCGACCTTTCCTCCAAAGCTACTTTGGACATCTTCGGAGGCGCTCCTGGTTGTGCTGAGTCTTGCCGACTGACGAGTCGGACGTCGAAGAACGGCCTAAATACCGTGTAAAGTGGGCGTGGTCTGGATTTCACGTGATAGCAGAGATAAACCTTGTCAATGATGAAATGTAACTATCGATCATAGTACGCCAAAGATGTCCAACGTAGCTTTGGACGAAACGTCAGGGATTGAAGAGTTCCATGGGGAGATCATGTAAAACCTAAATCAGGATGGCCAGACACCCGTCTGAACAATTGTATTCCAGAATTCGACACCAATACGCCTACCACTGCACCATCTCACTCGCTTTTATTTTTCAGGAGCAGCTGTAATTACTCAGAACATTTCTGTGGAAACAGACTGTACAGGTTAAGTAAATCTTCGTACCTCTACTGTAACAAAACGAACTAATATTTTATGTGTTATGGTTCCAGTCAGTCTCCTCCTGGAGCAAGCCAAAGAACCACTGTTGTACCAGTGAGTGCATTTTCGTCCACCACAGCAGTTACCACATGCCAAGCTGTAGGACGAAGCGATATATCCAGGCGGCTGGCAAGTACTCTTGTAACGTATATGCATGTACTGTAGCGCAGCTCTGGTGTAAGGGAGGAAGGAACGACTGTGTTTAGCATGTTGTCGACAATTAGATCCATTAGATATGGGAAGAATGGAATGGAACACTGAACTGTGTTATCGGAGTAACCACCCCGACATGTATTGTTGTGGGTTGGCAGGAGAGCCAACACCGTGATTATTAGAGGAAGCCGAAAGGCACGCGTTTTAGCTAACGCAGGCTGGCGTGAGGTCTGGAACAGGACAAGGAAACTAGACTTTAGAAAAACGGATGTAGCTGGTGCAATACTTAACTTTAATCCATTAATGATGAGCGTAGCTCTTGACTGTACATGATTCATAATATCAATAGTAACTGAACATGGCGCCTTGCTAGGTCGTAGCAAATGACGTAGGTGAAGGCTATGCTAACTATCGTCTCGGCAAATGAGAGCGTATTTTGTCAGTGAACCATCGCTAGCAAAGTCGGTTGTACAACTGGGGCGAGTGCTAGGAAGTCTCTCTAGACCTGCCGTGTGGCGGCGCTCGGTCTGCAATCACTGATAGTGGCGACACGCGGGTCCGACGTATACTAACGGACCGCGGCCGATTTAAAGACTACCACCTAGGAAGTGTGGTGTCTGGCTGTGACACCACATGTATTATAAATAACGTATGTAACCCACGGAAAACTAACATTTCGGTGGTCAGATTGGTATCTGACTCATTGTTTTGCCGAATCCAAGAGCTTCTGGTGCGATACTGGCCAGTGCTGACTGTGTTATGGTATTGTCCATTGTTGTGCCACACTTGGAAGTACACGTCTACATCTGTCCTCTGCAAGCCACATAGCGGAGGGTATTAGTGTCAACATAAAAACTTTCCCCCTTTGTTGTTCTCTTCGCAAACTGTGAGTGGGAAGTCTCCGTACAATTTTGAATTTTCTCTCATTGTTCGATCAGGCTTGGCTGGAGCTCATGTCCACGACAATGAAATGAGCACATACACTGAGGTAACAAAAAGTCATGGTATAGTGATGCACATGTAGAGATGGCGGTAGTATCGCGTACAAAAGGTATAAAAAGGTAGTGCGTTGTCGGAGTTGTCATTTGCACTCAGGTGACCTATCTGGAAAGGTTTCTGACGTGATTATGGCCGCACGAAGGGAATTAACAGACGTTGAACGCGAACTGGTTGTTGGAGCTAGACGCGTAGGACATTCCGTTTCGGAAATCGTTAGGGAATTCAATATTCTGAGTTAGACAATGTGAAGAGTGTGCCGAGAATAAATTTCAGGCATCACCTCTCCACATGGAGAACGCAGTGGCCGACGGACTTCATTTAACGACCGAGAGCAGCGGCATTTGCGTAGAGTTGTCAGAGCTAGCAGAAAAGCAACACTGTCTGAAATAACAGCAGAAATCAATATGGGACGACGGACGTATTCGTTAGGACAATGCGGCGAAATGTGGCGTCAATCGGCTATGGTGGCAATGATGGAAGCAATGATGGAAATAAAAGAAAGGTTCAGGAGTGGAATTAAAATACAAGGTGAAAGGATATCAATGATACGATTCGCTGATGACATAGCTATCCTGAGTGAAAGTGAAGAAGAATTAAATGATCTGCTGAACGGAATGAACAGTCTAATGAGTACACAGTATGGTTTGAGAGTAAATCGGAGAAAGGCGAAGGTAATGAGAAGCAGTAGAAATGAGAACAGCGAGAACTTAACATCAGGATTGATGGTCACGAAGTCAATGAAGTTAAGGAATTCTGCTACCTAGGCAGTAAAATAACCAATGACGGACGGAGCAAGGAGGACATCAAAAGCAGACTCGCTATGGCAGAAATGGCATTTCTGGCCAAGAGAAGTCTACTAATATCAAATACCGGCCTTAATTTGAGGAAGAAATTTCTGACGATGTACGTCTGGAGTACATCATTGTATGGTAGTGAAACATGGACTGTGGGAAAACCGGAACAGAAGAGAATCGAAGCATTTGAGATGTGGTGCTATCGACGAATGTTGAAAATTAGGTGGACTGATAAGGTAAGGAATGAGGAGGTTCTACGCAGAATCGGAGAGGAAAGGAATATGTGGAAGACACTGATAAGGAGAAGGGACGGGATGATAGGGTATTTGCTAAGACATGAGGGAATGACTTCCATGGTACTAGAGGAAGCTGTAGAGGGCAAAAACTGTAGAGGAAGACAGAGATTGGAATACGTCAAGCAAATAATTGAGGACGTAGGTTGCAAGTGCTACTCTGAGATGAAGAGGTTAGCACAGGAAAGGAATTCGTGGCGGGCCGCATCAAACCAGTCAAAAAAAAAAAAAAAGGTGGCAGATGGGCGACGAGAACGCCTTTGCTAACAGCACGACATGGCCTGCGGCCCTTCCCCTGGGCTCGTGACCCTAGATAATTGGAACACTGTGGCCTGGTAAGATGAGTCCCGGTTTCAGTTGGTAAGACCTGATGGTAAGGTTAGAGTGCGGTGCATACCCTAAGAACGCAGCTGGTGGAGACTCCATAATGGCAACGGCTGTGTTTACACTGAATGGACTTTGTTCTCAAGATACTCGGCTACTTGGACACCATTTGTAGCCATTCTTGGACTTCATGTCTGTTCCCAAATAACGAGGAAATTTTTATAGATGACAATGTGCCATGTCACCGGGCTACAATTGTTCTCAACTCTATTAAAGAATATTTTGGACAGTTGGAGCGAATGATTAGGCCTCCCAGGTCGAACGATACGAATCCAATCGAACATTAGTGGGACGTAATCGACAGGCCAATTCGAACGCAAAATCCTGCATCGGCAATACTTTCGCCATTTAGGATGGCTATAGAGACAGTTCGGCTCAATATTTCTGCAGGGAACGTCAAACGATTTGTTGAATCCATGCTACGTCGAGTTGCTGCACTACCCCGCACAAAAGGCAGTCCGACACTATATTAGGAGTTACCCCATGACATTTGTCACCACAGAGTAATGACCTCTGTAATATTTAAAAATCAAATTAAAGAAAATAAAGAGGTCCAGATTATGACAAGATACGTCACACAATGTCTGTAGCATGGTGAACTGCTTGAATACAAAATACGCGGGTGACCTTTGATGCAGCTGTGGAAGATACTACAGTAGACATTCCCGAATTCCACTCAAGAACTACTGCCAAGATAAGGAACATAGAAATAGATATCCTCGGTGTAGTAATCCAGCTTAAACCACCTCATAAGGGCAAGACCTCTATCCAGAATGAAATGTTCACTCTGCAGCGGAATGTACGCTGATACGATACGTATACGATACGCTGATAGGTATTAAACTTTCTGGCAGATTAAAACTATGTGCCGGACCGAGACTCGAACTCGGGACCTTTGCCTTTCGGGGGCAAGTGTTCTACGATCTGAGCTACCCAAGCACGACTCACGACTCGTCCTCCCAGCTTCAATTCCGCCAGTACCTCGTATCCTACCTTCCAAACATCTGGAAACATCCCCCAGGCTGTGGCTAAGCCATATCTCCGCAATATCCTTTCTTCCAGGAGTGCTAGTTCTGCAGGTCCGCAGGAGAGCTTCTGTGAAGTTTGTAACGGAAGAGACGAGGTACTGGCGGAATCCACTCTGTGACAAAGGGGTGTGAGTCGTGCTTGGGTAGCTCAGATAGTAGAGGACTTGCCCGCGAAAGGCAAAGGTCCCGAGTTCGAGTCTCGGTCCGGCACACAGTTTTAATCTGCCAGGAAGTTTCAAGACCTCCAAATTGTGTATAACAGCCAAGTTCCTTTCAGAGTATGCTGATACAATAGCTCCATATTTAGCAATTATAAATAACCGCTCGCTCACAGAAGGATCCGTACTTAAAGACTGGAATATTGCTCGAGTCACGCCAATACCCAAAAAGGATTTTGGAACATGATTTATTGACACATAGTCAGCACGGAATCATAAAATATCGTTCTTATGAAACACAACTAGCTTTTTATACTCACGAAGTAATGAGTGCTATCGACAGGGTATATCAAATTGATTCCATATTTTTAGATTTCCAGAAGGCTTTCGACACCGTTCCTCACAAGCGTCTTCTAACCAAACTGCGTGCCTGTGGAACATCGCCCCAGTTCTGTCACTGGATTCGTGATTTCCTGTCAGGAAGGACACAGTTCGTAGTAATAAACGAAAAGTCATCGAGTAAAGCCCAAGTAATATACGGCGTTCCCCAAGGAAGTGTTATAGGCCCTCTATTATTCCTGTTATAAATGAACGACATAGGAGACAACCTGAGTAGCCCTCTTTGATTGTTTGCAGATGGTTCTCTCATTTACCGTCTTGTAAAGTCATCGGATGACCAAAACGAATTGGAAAATGATTTACATAAAATACCTATATGGTGCGAAAAGTGAAAATTGAGCCTAAATAAAGAAACGTGCGAAGTTATTCACATGAGTACTGAAATAAATCCGCTAAATTCCCATTACGAGATAAGTCACACAAATATTATGGCTGTAAATTCAAACTAAATACTTAGGGATTAGAATTACAAATAACCTAAATTGGGGCCATCACATAATGTTGTGGGCAGGGCAAGCGAAAGACTGTGATTCATTGGCAGAGCACTTAGACAGTGCAACAGCTCTACTAAAGAGACTGCTCACACCACGCTTGACCGCCCTATTCTGGAGTATTGCTGTGCGGTGTGGGATCCGCATCAGATAGGACTGACGGATGACATCGAAAAAGGTCAAAGAAGGGCAGCTCGTTTTGTATTATTACGAAATAGAGAAGACAGTGCCACAGACATGATACGTGAATTGGAGTGGCAAGCATTACGTTTTTCGTTGCGGCGGGATCTTCTCATGAAATTGCAGTCATCAGTTTTCCCCTCCGATTGCGAAAACATTCTGTTGGCATCCACCTACATGGGGAGAAATGATCATTACAATAAAATGAGAGAAATCTGGGCTCGCACAGAAAAATTTAAGTGCTCGTTTTTTTCCCCGCGCACCGCTCGAGAGTGGAACGGTAGAGATACAGTTTGAAGGTCGTTCACTGAACCCTCTGCCAGGCACTTTATTGTGAATAGCAGAGTAATCACGTAGATGTAGATGCAGACCATTCGAGAAAATGACACCTACAGTTACAGACGTCCCGCTGTAATCTGTTACAGTTCCCTCGGAACGTACCAACTGGGTGCACTTCCGCTCTTTTCGTCTCTGATACTGTGTTTCTATCAACGTCCTTTGGCGCCTCTTCGTTTTCTCCCCTGGTAACGGCCCACCCTAACACGTGATACAAAGGACTAGGAGATGTGCATTAGCGATATTACGTCTGGCCGCAGCGCTGCGCCACGTGACGGGTAATTGGCAGGTCTCGCGTCGGCGCTTAAATCTTTTACTATCGATTAGTCACGTTGTCGCTCAAGGTGGGTGCTGTGTTGTGAGTGGCGGGAGGTGCACGTTGGCTGCTGGGTGCTTCGCCACAACAGGTGGAGGCGACGCTCTACCAGCCATCAATGCTCAGACGTCTTCCGTTCGTATTATCAAGAGTCTGTCTACTGAAGAATGACATTTTGCTGTGTTGTCGTAGTTGTTATTCCTTACAAAAATTCTTGTTGTTCCTCGGGCAACAGTCCTCGAAATTAAAATAAAATTAATATCCCTAACTGCATACAGTCGTAGTGTAAGTAGGCTGTTTAGATTTTTATATTGGTAATGCCACGTAGCGCTAAGTCAACGGGGACAGTTGAAAATGTTTACCCCGACCGTGACTCGAACCTGGGACCTCCTGCTTGGCAGACGCTCTATCCATCTCTTTTTTTTTAAAGTTCTCTAGTTCTTGTTTTTTTTTTTTTTTTTGTTGATCTCATTTTGTTCTATTGTTCTATATTGTTGGTTGAATTTGTTCGTGGCGGACGCCCGATGACACTCGGTCAGGTTGTTCGTTGATCCGTTTACTCAGTTTTTTTTATTACAGAGGGTAGCTAAACCCTCTGACCGAACACGCTGACCTCCCATGCCGGCCCCGTCTGAGTCACCGTGGACACAGAGGATAGTGCGACTGCAGGGACTTATCTCTGCCACGCCTCCCGTGAGACCCGCATTCTCAACTTATTGTCCCGCTCTATATTCACAGTGTCCCTGCCCATTATACTCATTATTCGCTGCTCTTTGCCGATTCCCGTAAGACTTCGGGCACTGTTTGTGCATCCGCACAGAAGATGTTCAAATGGCCGGTGAGCCTTAAAAACGGTATCTGATCTTTCGGACATATCCGAAAGAACAGATACCATCTTCATATATAAACAGTCCTTGAGTCTGTCTGAAGCAGTTCTCCATTTCAATTGCTTACCAGTTTTCTCCACAAGAGCATAACTACTCTATCTCACAAAGCTAGATAAACGCGAGAACTGTGTCCCGCATACAGATGAAGCATCCAAGTTGCTGGCAAGAATGATACACGGCGCCGCCGCCGCGACCGAACCCAGTTCCCTCTGAGCAGCCATAGCGTACGGATCTCCGTGCCGGCACGTTCACAGGAGCTCAGTCCGTCAGTTCACCTGATGATGGCGACATGTATGATCGCCGAAATATTGTGCCCGTTGGACACTATAGACCGGCAGCACACCCGTGGATATTTTGATTATCAAATACGCTGGGAGAAACTCAAGAATCACAACTAATGGTTTCTTTCATGTGCAGTACAAAGATCGAACTTTGCTCATTGCCAGTTGTGGCTTAATGTATAACTTAGGTCAGTAGTACTAATAAGTGGCCAAGTGGGGTTCGGTTGATTTGGGGGTGAGGAGACCAAACTAAGAGGTCATCGGTCTCATCGCATTAGGGAAGGATGGGGAAGTAAATCGGCCGTGCCCTTTCAAAGAAACCATCCCGGCATTTGCCTGAAGCGATTTAGGGAAATCACGAAAAACCTAAATCATGATGGCCGGATGCGGGATTGAACCGTCGTCCTCTCGAATGCGAGTACAGTGTGCGAACCACTGCGTCACCTCGCTCGGTGCCAACGTGTGTTTTGTACTGTTGTAGAAGAACTGTTATAGAAGAAATCTTTACAGGTTTTGATACATAATACAGAAAATTTTAAGTGCTATTTTATTCTGGTGCAAAGTTGGGATTTTCTTTCGTGATCAGAGATCTTCGTGGATCCTTATCCATCATTATCTTTGACACAAGCAAACGGAACAGTATTTAGAAGATTTCAAAGTTTTACTTGCGTATTACAATTTTATGCAATTTGAGGGATACAACACATTAAACATTTCATGAAAATTTACCATTTTTAGTATGCTTTGTTGTGTTAAATTGTCTGAAAATGTGATGGCTGTAGGTACACATGCTACAGGCACTGGTATTATTTAGTAGTTGGTTGTGAAGATACAGTCTGTAAATTTTTTCAGAGTGACAGCAACCATCAAAATTCGTTTGTACACCAATAGAAGATAGTCATAGGTCGGTCCAAAACCAAAAAGATATATTAGCCGTTCGATAACGTCAATTATATTTCTGGTATAGAACATCCTAAACTGATGTTTAGTAAGGTAATTAAAGTCCGTTTTTTATGACCAGTGTCATAGCCTCATTTAGGCTCAGGGGGAACTATTACTGCACTGCCAGATTAGCATGTAATTTTAGCCATGTATTTTTTGTACTGTTATAAAATTTAAATGTACAAATAGCACTGTAGCACTTAACTTGAGGGTACATAGTTCTGTTTTAGGTGCCAACTGTATTGCGCTCTTCCAGTGGCTGACACCTACCCTCAGGTTACGGCACACACACACACACACACACACACACACACACACACACTGTCGGAGTCATATGTTAGAATACTATTTGAGTTCTGGATGCCTTTTTGTTTGTTTGGAATTAACAACAATCACTGCTTTGTCTGCTTAGCATATTATCTCAGCTACGGACAGTTATACAACAGTAATACAAACATGTTAGGCATGGAAATGTTTAACTTGGCACTTCAGTGTACCTTGCTCCCAGTACTGTACAAATATCAAATTTTGACCGTTGTCATGTGCAGAGTAACCTGTAAGTTAGATCACTAGTGCCAAGAGCATTTTGATAAATAAATCAGATAATTTAAATGTGAAAATATTTGATTTGAGTCTCCATTGTGTTTTGGGCCGCATGGAGTACAAATATCGATCTTTACTTGTTGCCTAGTGTTTGTTAAAGAGGCCAAGATTGACTATGATTGACAGTTGGTTTATACAATTCAGATCATCCGTTTGCTTTTGAACATGATGCCAAGTAAAGCAATTCAGGTCGTTTGGATACTTTTGAACGAGGCACCAGCTTATGCAATTTAGGTCATTCAGATACTTTTTAAAATGACACCAATTAACGCGATCCATTCGTTCAGATGTTTTTGCAAATGGCGCCAGTTTATCCAATTCAAGTCGTTTGGACGCTTCTGAACGTGGCGCCAATTTATGCAGTTCACCTGGTTATGGTACCTTTGAATATGGCACGGACGGCGTCTCTGGATCAAAACGTATTGATTAGCTATTTAGATTTAATCGCGATAATATATTTTATGGGCACGGAAAAAATGATATCCAGTGGCTGAATTTGTCCAGTGGTTCCAGATGGTATGAACTGCAATGTCACAAACTTTTCAGGAGGGATAGTTTCATATAACGGAGAATGATTTTTATACGCACATCAGAAATATAGCAAAAGTAAGTTATGAGGTGATTCTTCAGTTTCTACCGCCGTATTTCTTGCTCGAACAGTCCACGGGTGTACTGCCGATCCATAGTGTCCAATGGGAACAATACTTCGGCGATCAGACATGCCGCCATCGTCTGCTGCTCTCATCTAATACTTTCCCCTCTTTGGGGAAGTGTGAGGGGGAGTTTGTAGCCTTTTGGCTTTTACTCCCCTGTGTACGTGTGTGTGTGTTTTTTCTATATATTTTTGGTGTCTGTGATATGTGATGAATTGTTGTGAATGTGTCTGGTACTTGCCTGGGGTAGGCGAGATGATTGGTGTTATATGGGAAGGAACTGGATTAGGGATTGGGTGTTGGGATTTTCTCTTCGACTTAATCGTCGAAGATCGTCATAGGGCGCTTGTGCTTATCGCGGGACATGTCATACCGACCTAGGGAGTGGATGAGTGCATTTCCGGATCTGGAGGAACCTTCATAGAAGGCCCTTGCCAGATCCTGGAAACGCTCTCTCAGGAGTGGGATTTCGGCTGCGGCGTGCAGGTCGTCTGTGGGGAATCCAAGTGGCAGATGTAGTGCCCTTCGGAGGGCGCGGTTCTGCAGCCTCTGGAGTTTGTGCAGGTGCTGCTTTGCCGCGTATCCCCAGACAGGGCACGCATACTCCATTACCGGCCGGATCAGGGCCTGGTATACATTTACTGCTACTGGACAGGGAAGGGAGCTGGTTGTGTTCAGGATAGGGTATAGGATGGACATTCTGGCGCAGACCTTCCTGTGGACCTCGTCTATGTGGGGTTTCCACGTAAGACGAGAGTCCAAGGTTACGCCAAGGTACTTGGCGGTTCTGCGCCAGGGGAGTTGGGTTCCATTTAGGTGGAGGTGGAGGGGGGGACGTTGAGGAGGTTCGCGCCTTCCGAGCCTTCGGGTAATCAGCATTGCCTGCGTCTTTTCAGAATTGATGGTGATGCGCCAGCGACGGGCCCAGGTTTCTGTGTCGTCTAAAACCCTTTGTAGCCTACGAATGGCCAGGTCCTTGTTCGCATTTCTTGTGTAGAAGGCTTTGTCGTCTGCGTACTGCGCGGTGTGCACCATGGGGGCCGTTGGAGTGTCCGCAGTGTACAAACTGTACAATAAGGGCCCCAGGACCGGTCCCTGCGGCGCTCCGGCACGAATACGCCTTCTGGTGGAGGTGGCAGTTTCTACTTTGACGGAGAAAGTCCTATTCGAGAGGTAGCGCCATCGTCAGGTGCGCTGACGAACTGAGCTCCTGAGGGCGGGCGGCCGTCTTAAATCCGCTCCCCTCGCGAGGCGTTCTCTCCGCGGTCCGCGCCCGCGCGTCAGCTGTCGGTGAGACGCTGGCGTCGGTGTAATTGCCTCGTCCGCCCTAGTCGCCCGTTCGTTTCCTTTGCTGAGCGTCTTTTTAATTAGACTCAATGCTGGTTCCCATGCCCAGCTGAGGTTGTAGCCGCAATCACGGTTGGTGAGTCCGTCCCTGGTACGAATTTCGATAGCCTCTCTAACGACGCTGTCCCAGTGTTTAGACGCCTGTGCCAAGACCCTGGTATGTTGGTAGTCCATTTCGTGATTTTCGGACAAACAGTGCTCTGCGACCGCCGACTTGTTGGGGTACCCAATTCGAGTGTGCCTCTGATGTTCTCGGCAACGATCTTCGGTGGTGCGCACTGTCTGTCCAATATAACTCTTCCCACTTTGACACGGAATCTGGTACATGCCGGCCTTCCGCAAACCGAGATCGACTTTGACACTTCCCAGTAATGCTCGCGTTTTATTTGGTGGGTAAAATGGAGTTCCTACTCGGTGTTTTCTCAATATAGTAAGTTACTATGGTCAGCTATTGGCCAAAAGTATTGCTCGCACCATAATTGTAGTTCTGTAGTTTCCGTACGCCAGGTTTTACGCTCTTGCTTCCTGTGACGTAAACATTCTCTACTGCTCTTGCAAGATAACGCACACGGGAAAAAATCGTAGGGGAGAAGAGCACCTCCAACTTCACGGAGCACAATAAATAACTTTCAGTCAGTTTACCATCCAGATTAACAGTCGGCATAATAGTATAGGAATGCGTTATGGCATTATGTTAGATGATCAAGATACAACTCTCCTGGTACCTTTCTCTTCAAATCCTGATAGGTCGGAGTTGAAAGCAAATCATAACTGAACGATAACTTGGTTTATCTCGTCTACAAATTTTCTGGCCGATTCGCCAGTTGCTGTGCACGTTGACGCTTTGTTCGAAATTTCATTACCTTACGTCTTCCAATTCCGTAGCTCTGCTTGAAGTTATGCAGCCATCCCCTGCTTCCCTTGAAGTAACTGTAATCCATGTCGCGCGCAACTTGATGAACATAACGTAGTATACCGCTATCGAGCACATTCTGCAAATTCAATAGAACATCCTTGAAACGCGCAAACACCAGTTTTTGTAACGAGTTCGCTTTGTCCTCCTTTGGGTATCCGTAGTTTTTCTTATGCACTACACGATCATATTGCTGCGCACTTTGAAGTGTTGGCAGAAGAGCCAACACTGTGTTGCTAGAGGAGGCCGAAATGCACGCGTTTAATTACACGCTGACTGGCGTGAGGTCTGGAACAGTTAAGGGAATTAATAGTAGCAAATAAAGTACGTAGTTGATATAATACTTAACTTTAATCCGCAATTGGTGTACATCGCTCTTGACGGTAAATGTTATAATGTCAATATCAAATGCTATGGCGCCTTGCTAGATCGTAGCAAATGACGTAGCTGAAGGCTTATGCTAACTATCGTCTCGGCAAATGAGAGCGTAGTTGTCAGTGATCCATCTCTGGCTAAGTCGGCTGTACAACTGGGGCGAGTGCTAGTAAGTGTCTCTAGACCTGCCGTGTGGCGGCGCTCGGTCTGCCATCACTGACAGTGGCGACACGCGGGTCCGACGTATACTAGCGGACCGCGGCCGATTTAAAGCTACCACCTAGCAAGTGTGGTGTCTGGCGGTGACACCACACACTTATTCGAAATGTGTTCGTTATTGTTATTTTACAATGCTGCAGACGATCTTCCATGTACGTAATTATGCTCAGTACCTGTTCGCTAGACAATGATTGTCCTTCGTTATGTTTCGTTGGAGACGGAAATTTTGGCTTCCTGTCCGACAATGGTGATGAATTACATGGATCGACTCCTGTTTCAAAATCACGTTCATTTGTTAAGAACGTACAGTCATCACTGCACTCCTCATGTACACTGTCCGCACGGCATACGACACCTCACATTCCACTGACTCATCACGCAGAAACGCTAACATTAAATCTGCCACTTCTTTCTCGCTCTTCGAAATTAGTTGGGTTCCTTTCCGACGAAAGATATAATGCAATAATTGCTTTATTTATAGTTGACACTGCTCTGCATTGTCTCAACACCACTTGCACTGTAGCAAGTTACTCATCGACTCACCATTGGATACCTCCACTCCCACCCCCTGCTGCCATTAGCAATATTGTGGTTGCATGGCAAACGATATGTTGGGTATCGACTGCCGTGAACATCATAGTCCTTTTGTGATCTCACGCTCAAGACGTTCCTTGCAAGAGCGTTAAAATACGTCTACACGTGCTAAAAGTGTTCCGGAAGCCTGGTAGCTGCACTAGTAGTTGCTATCTTGTGATGCATGTAGTATCCTCCGGACCAGCTAATACAGGGTGGAGAAAAATTGTCTCACGAAATTTTAACCCTGTATAGCTGATGCCAGTAGGGACCAAAATTACTAATGTTGTGTAGGTCGACAACGCACAATTTTTAAACTACGAAAACTTGGCGCCACTCGCTCCGATTAGCCACGGGATTGCCCTGGTGCTGGATGCTCTGGAAAACGCACGACCGCGAATGCTTTGCCTGCCGGAGATCGCAATGTATCCAAGGCCGTATCCAAGGCACGCTCGGTGGTAGCGCGCCAGCCTTCCACTCTGGGGGCCTGGGGGCGAATCCGCCAGGGTCCCGACACATCTATTGTAGTTTCATGACAAGACGTACCGGGAACAAACCCGTCAACAGCTGTTAGCTCACGCACAGAAAGTCTTACAAATTGTCTCGGCTCTGAAAAGGGTCATTTTTGTAGCTAGGACGTTGTTTACTTAAACAAGGTGCTCTAACTGGTGACCTGACGCGACACAAACTTGGTAACGTCGAACTTCTTGCACACACGCCTAAAAACAGCAGCGTCCCTGCTCTGGATAAACGAGCAGCAGAGAAGAGCAAGATGATTTCCGAAGCAAGTCCATTTTTCTGTTGCTCAGAGCCAGCCAACAACCGCTTTCAAAAATAGTCGATTTTCAGTTTGACGAGGAGAAAAGCTGCTGTACGTTTTTGTAACATCCTTGCGAGAAACAATCTCCAGATAAGTCTCTTCCGCCGGCAGTGAAGAGGATTTCGTGAAGGAGGCCCACCCAGAAGCATTTCCTTTTATTATTTGTCCGAGAGTGTATCAGATGTATCAGTTGAATGACGCCGTCAGAGAGGCTGTTATTATTTCAGTAGAGATCTTTGGTCTCACAGGTTCGTGCGTGGCTGTTTGCTCGTGTGTGCGCGATAAACGTGTGTGTGTGTGTGTGTGTGTGTGTGTGTGTGTGTGTGAGAGAGAGAGAGAGAGAGAGAGAGAGAGGTGGGGGGGGGGGGGGGGAGGGAGTGATGTGGGGAGACGGAGCGTTTCTCGGGGAAGCTTATCATGAGCGCCGCGGCGCGGCTGGGCGCTGCTGTCAATGTGTCACTGGCCGCCCGGGCCCGGCAGCGGTGCATCCATATTTCAGCCGTCAGGCGTCGCGGGAGAGCAAAGACGGCGGCGCCGGAAGCTGACCCAGGGGACGGGCTGCGGCAGGTGCACGCCACACCCCCTGCAGCCGTTTATTAATTTCCTACCTGAACGGTTCATATATTACACTGATGAGACAACATTATACTGGTACAGTCGTCGGAGGTGGTACGTGGAATGTCCTGGACAAAGTTGCAACTTATCAGTTATTAATGAACATAATAGCCGTATTACATTTGGTAGAAACAGCGATTTTCAGCCATGAATCATGACCAAACTTAATCGGAATTTGCATTTGGTCACCTTAGCCAGTTGTTGTACTACTGCAGTAGGCGTGGGCTTCGTGTCTATCTTGGCCACGATAATGCGTTCACTATGCTGTTTGTAGTAGCTGACCCGCACTCCTATTTTTTTTATTCATTAATAAACCTACTCCTGCATTACCCCTATTTCATTTTGTATTTCTAACCCTGTATTCACCTGACCAAAAGTCTTGTTCCTCCTGCCACCGAACTTAGCTAATTCCCACTATATCTAACTTTAACCTGTCCATCTCCCTTTTTAAATTTTCGAAACTACCTGTACGATTAAGGGATCTGACATTCCACCATCCGATCCGAAGAACGCCAGTTTTCTTCCTCTTGAGTAGTCCCCGCCCGGAGATCCGAATGGGGGACTACTTTACCTCCGGAATATTTTACCCAAGAGGACGCCATCATCATTTAACTATACAGTAAAGCTGCATGCCCTCGGGAAAAATTACGACTGTAATTTCCCCTTGCTTTCAGCCGTACGCAGTACCAGCACAGCTAGGCCGTTTTAGTTAGTGTTACAAGGCCAGATCAGTCAATCGTCCAGACTGTTGCCCCTGCAACTACTGAAAAAGCTGCTGCCCCTATTCAGGAACCACACGTTTGTCTGGCCTCTCAACAGATACCACTCTGTTATGGTTGCACCTACGACACGGCTATCTGTATCGCTGAGACATCTTAGCCAGTCAGTTAAACATATTTGCGATCTTGGAAGTCACCAAATATCTTCCCAGTTCTTTCCTTCACGCTTTTAACAAAAAGTCTCCAGCACACATGTCAAAATTTACATTTTTAAAACTATAAGAAGTTACACAGAATGTTTCACATAATCCTATAGAAACAGACTAAAACCTTAACACAGCCTGATGGTTACGAAACAGTCAGCTGCTGCACATAAAATTGAACTTTGAAACATGACAGCACTCTCATATACATGCTGTTGCCAGGGTATTAAAAAACCAAAAAACTAATCTTCTTCCACCATAAAAAATATCAAATTTGCTTACTGCAGGTCAAACATAAATAACAAACGAAAGGAAACCAAAATCTAATAGTAACTACAATTGGCGATGGACAAGGGAACATCCCGCAACTAAAAATAAATCCCATACTTATTTCAATGATCGATGAGAGAATACGGAACAAGAAAGGCCTAACGAAAAATTGGAAATTTGTGATAGATCTTATGGGACCAAACTGCTAAGGTCGTCGGTCCCTAAGCTTACACACTACTTAATCTAACTTACACTAAGGACGACACACACACACACACACACACACACACACACACCCATGCCCGAGGGAGGACTCGAACCTCCAACGGGGGCAGCCACGCGGACCGTGACAAGAAGCCTCAGACCGCGTTGTTACACCACCCGGCGGTCTAACGAACTTATGTCCCAAAATGCATGGTTTCCATGCTAGAGACCATTTATTCAATCTTACATTGTTACAGATACTGTGATATAGGAGGTGCATTCAAGTTCTAAGGCCTCCGATTTTTTTTTTTCTAATTAACTACTCACCCGAAATCGATGAAACTGGCGTTACTTCTCGACGTAATCGCCCTGCAGACGTACACATTTTTCACAACGCTGACGCCATGATTCCATGGCAGCGGTGAAGGCTTCTTTAGGAGTCTGTTTTGACCACTGGAAAATCGCTGACGCAATAGCAGCACGGCTGGTGAATGTGCGCCCACGGAGAGTGTCTTTCATTGTTGGAAAAAGCCAAAAGTCACTAGGAGCATGAGGAATCACTTCAAAGTTGTTATCACGAAGAAACTGTTGCGTAACGTTAGCTCGATGTGCGGGTGCGTTGTCTTGGTGAAACACCACACGCACAGCCCTTCCCGGACGTTTTTCTTGCAGTGCAGGAAGGAATTTGTTCTTCAAAACATTTTCGTAGGATGCACCTGTTACCGTAGTGCCCTTTGGAACGCAATGGGTAAGGATTACGCCCTCGCTGTCCCAGAACATGGACACCATCATTTTTTCAGCTCTGACGGTTATCCGAAATTTTTTTGGTGGCGCTGAATCCGTGTGCTTCCATTGAGCTGACTGGCGCTTTGTTTCTGGATTGAAAAATGGCATCCACGTCTCATCCATTGTCACAACCGACGAAAAGAAAGTCCCATTCATGCTGTCGTTGCGCGTCAACATTGCTCGGCAACATGCCACACAGGCAGCCGTGTGGTCGTCGGTCAGCATTCGTGGCACCCACCTGGATGACACTTTTCGCATTTTCAGGTCGTCATGCAGGATTGTGTGCACAGAACCCACAGAAATGCCAACTCTGGAGGCGTTCTGTTCAACAGTCACTCGGCGATCCCCCAAAACAATTTTCTCCACTTTCTCGATCATGTCGTCAGACGGACTTGTGCGAGCCCGAGGTTGTTTCGGTTTGTTGTCACACGATGTTCTGCCTTCATTAAACTGTCGCACCCATGAACGCACTTTTGACACATCCAAAACTCCATCACCATATGTCTCCTTCAACTGTCGATGAATTTCAATTGGTTTCACACCACGCAAATTCAGAAAACGAATGATTGCACGCTATTCAAGTAAGGAAAACGTCGCCATTTTAAGTATTTAAAACAGTTCTCATTCTCGCCACTGGCGGTAAAATTCCATCTGCTGTACGGTGCTGCCATCTCTGGGACGTATTGACAATGAACGCGGCCTCATTTTAAAACAATGCGCATGTTTCTATCTCTTTCCAGTCCGGAGAAAAAAAATCGGAGGCCTTAGAACTTGAATGCACCTCGTAATACACGCTGTAGCATGCAGCCGGAGTTACAGTATGTGTTGAAAATGGTTTCCATGTGCCTCAACGCATGCGTTTATGCACTGTAGCATGTTCTGTCTCACACGTTCTCATCAGCCAGGCTGCATCCGAACAGTCTTAAAGGCCGTATGAATGCGCTGCCCCAGTGTCCCTACATTTGGAATGGCTCTGCATATACGATACTTTTGAGGTGGTCCCATAAACAGAAATTGCACGGGTTGATATCCGGTGAACGAGCACACCATGCGACTGAACCACATCGACCGATCCATCGACCAGGGAAGACCCGATAGAGATGTGTTCGGACGTTAACGGTGAAGTGGTCTGGAGCACCGTCATGTAGCAGCCACATAACCCTTCGAATCATCAATGGCACTTCTAGCAGCGGAGGCAAAATCAACCGCAAGAAATGCCGATAGTTTCGGCCTGCGAGGCGATGTTGAAGGAAGACTGGGCCCAAAATACGGTCGCCAATTATCCCGGCCCACAGGTTGCGGCTGCACCGATGCTGATGATCCAGTGTAACCATACTATAGGGGTTCTGCATAATATTCCACATGTGGAATTCCACATGTGAAATTCCTTCACCAGGGAAGATGAATGGAATATTCCAGAATTTGAAACACGAACAGCTGCTAGCATGAGTTTCTTAGAAGTAGATACCTTAGGGGTTGCGAAGCAACTCAAATCGCTTGATACAGGCAAGTCTTCATGTCCAGATTGTATACCGATTAGGTTCCTTTCAGATTACGCTGATACAGTAGCTCCCTACTTAGCACTCATATACAACCGCTCGCTCACCGATAGATCTGTACCTACAGATTGGAAAATTGCGCAGGTCGCACCAGTGTTTAAGAAGGGTAGTAGGAGTAATCCATCTAACTACAGACCTATGTCATTGACGTCGGTTTGCAGTAGGGTTTTGGAGCATATACTGTATTCAAACATTATGAATCACCTCGAAGGGAACGATCTATTGATACGTAATCAGCATGCTTTCAGAAAACATCGTTCTTGTGCAGCGCAGCTAGCTCTTTATTCGCACGAAGTAATGGCCGCTATCGACAGGGGATCTCAAGTTGATTCCGTATTTCGAGATTTCCGGAAAGCTTTTGACACCGTTCCTCACAAGCGACTTCTAATCAAGCTGCGGGCCTATGGGGTATCGTCTCAGTTGTGCGACTGGATTCGTGATTTCCTGTCAGGAAGGTCGCAGTTCGTAGTAATAGACGGCAAATCATCGAGTAAAACTGAAGTGATATCAGGTGTTCCCCAAGGCAGCGTCCTGGGACCTCTGCTGTTCCTGATCTATATAAATGACCTGGGTGACAATCTGAGCAGTTCTCTTAGATTGTTCGCAGATAATGCTGTAATTTACCGTCTAGTAAGGTCATCCGAAGACCAGTATCAGTTGCAAAGCGATTTAGAAAATATTGCTGTATGGTGTGGCAGGTGGCAGTTGACGCTAAATAACGAAAAGTGTGAGGTGATAACCATGAGTTCCAAAAGAAATCCGTTGGAATTCGATTACTCGATAAATAGTACAATTCTCAAGGCTGACAATTCAACTATGTACCTGGGTGTTAAAATTACGAACAACTTCAGTTGGAAAGACCACATAGATAATATTGTGGGGAAGGCGAGCCAAAGGTGGCGTTTCATTGGCAGGACACTTAGAAGATGCAACAAGTCCACAAAAGAGACAGCTTACACTACACTCCTTCGTCCTCTGCTAGAATATTGCTGCGCGGTGTGGGGTACTTACCAGGTGGGATTGACGGAGGACATCGAAAGGGTGCAAAAAAGGGCAGCTCGTTTTGTATTATCACGTAGTAGGGGAGAGAGTGTGGCAGATATGATACGCGAATTGGGATGGAAGTCATTACAGCAAAGACGTTTTTCGTCGCAGCGAGATCTATTTACGAAATTTCAGTCACCAACTTTCTCTTCCGAATGCGAAAAAATTTGTTGAGCCCAAACTACATAGGTAGGGATGATCATCAAAATAAAATGAGAGAAATCAGAGCTCGAACAGAAAGGTTTAGGTGTTCGTTTTTCCCGCGCGCTGTTCGGGAGTGGAATGGTAGAGAGATAGTATGATTGTGGTTCGACGAACCCTCTGCCAAGCACTTAACTGTGAATTGCAGAGTAGTCATGTAGATGTAGTTGTAGATGACTTATGAAAGTTTAAGATACCACTTCGTGTAAAGGTGATCTCGTCTGTGAATAGGATGGATGACACAAATCCCGAAATCGTGGTTGCCTGGTGAAGAAACCAGTGACGAAACTGCTCCCGGAGTGGAAAGCCTGTCGCTAATAAGTCCTGCTCACGGTGTAAGTGAAAAGGATAGTAACAACTGTCATGGAGAATTTTCCAAGTGGTCGTCTGGCTTACCCTGTATTGACGGGAGGCTGATAGGGCGGTCGCCTTCCACAGTGTCAATCACATTTTCCTACAAGTCTGGTGTCCGAATATTTCTGGTACGTCCTTCACGATATCCTGCTTCTTGTCACAGATAAACGGCGCAACACCGTTGCAAACATTGAATGCTGTGGTTGTTGCCGGCGGGGATAGGTCTCGTACAACCTTGCTGCCCGCTGTCCGTTGCCAATTGCCGTTCCATAAGTAAACGTCATGTAGGCAAGTTCATGGTTGGAATAGGGAACCATTGTGTACGACTATGTGTTACATGCACTACAAGATGAGTCAGCAAGAGAAGTGAATCGGACACAACGTACAGGACAGCAAAAACTAGCAGGTACACAGACTGTATTCGTTGCCCATATCTGCACACCATCCATCCGGACGCTGTACGACTACTACCAAACAGTCGCCCTGTCCCAACTTCTGGCGGCTCAGTGGCCGCCTATATGGACTGGCCGATTCCCAACGCTCTCCAGCCAGCAGTGTGTTGTCGTCCTTGCCCACAGGCAGACTGAGATTCTACAGTAGCCAAAGGTGTCCACTTCCGTTTCGATCACAAATAACGCTCGCCACATGGCTGTCACGACAAGTTCCTGTGTTATCGATGGCAGAGATATTACTGGAACGTCTCACAAAATATTATCATCAGTGTCCACAACCAGACTGAATATTACTGGTGACGTTCCAGGCACTAGAAACGGCAACACCAAAATATAAACGGTGTAGGAACCGAATGGGGAGTCATTCTAGCTTCCCCACAGTCATAAGCGTCTTTGAAAGTGGGAACGTTGTTATGACGCCGCCGTCTGGGAATGGGACCCTGGCGAACGGTAAAGCTGATCGTGTTCGCTTACAACTGTCGTGAGTAGTTGCGAAAAGTGGTTCAAGAACTGTTAAACTACGGTTAAGCGACGGGGTGTTGGACGTCCACACCTAGTCACGGAACGTGGTGAGCAGAAGCTTGTCCGCACTGTAAAGTTGGATAACCGGCAATATATGGCAGGGTGTAGTTCATAGGCCGGCCGAAGTGGCCGAGCGGTTAAAGGCGCTACAGTCTGGAACCGCACGACCGCTAAGGTCTCAGGTTCGAATCCTGCCTCGGGCATGGATGTGTGTGATGTCCTTAGGTTAGTTAGGTTTAAGTAGTTCTAAGTTCTAGGGGACTTATGACCACAGCAGTTGAGTCCCATAGTGCTCAGAGCCATTTGAACCATTTTTTTTTGTAGTTCATTGACATCACATGTGTTTCCAAGCGCAATGTTCAGCTTAGTTTTCGAACATCGGACTTTGTTGCAGACGATCTCTACGTCTCCTCATGTCGACTGCGACCGAACGGTAATTTTTTTTTTTTTTTTTTTTTGACAATTATGCTCCCGGATGAGACCAATACATGCGACTTCATGCAACGGTTATTTAGAACATTCACTTACTAATCTGTCCGTCTGTTTAGCTGGGTGGTAACGGTCTTGCCTCCCATGCACTGGGCCCGGGTTCGATTCCCGGCAGGGTTGGAGATTTCCTCCATTCGGGGACTGGGTGTTGTGTTCTCCTCGTCATCATTTTATCCTCATCACCGGCCGTAAGTCGCCCAATGTGGCACCGAATGTAATAAGACTTGCCCTTGGCGGCCGAACCCGACTGGGACTTCCTGGTCAGCAATGTTATACGATCACCTCATTTCATTTTTTACTTACTAACCAGTATCTTGGAAACAAACTGTTGTTGCCTCGATATCGTTTCGCAAACTTTAGTTCGTGAGCCCCCATGCTCACCTGCAAAAATAGTAAATGGAAATTCCGTTGAAAGTAACTGGTCATAGCGATTCGGGATGCATGGTTCGATTTCTAAAGGGCCAACCAATGCCTTTGTCGCATAACCCTAAAATTCTAGTCATAGCGTCGAAACCATAGGCAGGCAGAAATTTGCGGGGTAAAATAACGTCCACAGTTCACAGTATCTTTTTACGTTTTGGCAACGGCCTGGCCGCAGTGGATACACCGGTTCCCATCAGATCACCGAAGTTAAGCGCTGTCGGGCGTCACTGGCACTTGGATGGACGACCATCCGGGTCGCCATGCGCTGTTCCCATTTTTCGGGGTGCACTCAGCCTCGTGATGCCAACTGAGGAGCTACTCGACCGAATAGTAGCGGCTCCGGTAAAAAAAAAAAAAAAAAAAAAAAAAAGTTTATAACGACCGGGAGAGCGGTGTGCTGACCAGGCGCCCCTCCTATCCGCATCCTCATCTGAGGATGACACGGCAGTCGGATGGTCCCGATGGGCCACTTGTGGCTTGAAGACGGAGTCTGCGTTTATCCACTTTTCTTCAACATTTATCACAGTTTAATAGCTGCCTAGTACTAAATTAGTGAATGTCTGAGCGAGGGCTGAAACAATACCGCACGTATATCTTATGTATCAAGTAAACCACTGAAAAATCTTGGAAAATAAATCAAAGTCCGTTTATAGCAAATTTGAAATCGCACCGTGGACAATCAGCTCGGTTTCCGTGGCACATATGGTAGTAATCGTGGACACCATGACATAATGGTCTACGTGAACATTATTGCCAACCACATGCACCTCTCTATGTTTGATGTCTCTTCCGACAGCGGTAGCATCTTCCATCAGGATAACTGCCCGCATCAAAAGACCATAATCGTGCCACGGTAGTACTAGGAGTACGACAGTGAATTCGCGTCCATGGCTTGGCCACAAATCCGCCTTATCTTCACCTGATGGAACGCTGCTGGAACGCTATCGAGCGACAGTTCTGCGCCCACAGACCACAATCGTGTAATACCCTGTCACCGTTGGATCAGCAGCTGCCAGCAGCAAGTCGTATACTCTTAGCTCACTTATTTGTTACATAGTTTAATTCTTAATTTCTTTGCGTGTTTTTGATACTTGCATTGTTTAATTCATAAATTTCGGGCGTATCATAGTATTTGAGAGTTGTAGCATCGCGTTTTAGTACCTGAATAGTGTAAAATCGCGTAGTCTCCTTCCGCCGCCTAGCAGTGTGTCAGCAGTGCGCAAGTAGCAGCATTACTGCATTGACTAGGCAATCTTGTATTTTAATAATAGTTTAAATTTTGTGTCGAATTGTTTGTGCTCTCTGTAGTTTAGTTCAGACGTTCTTTGCACAACAGTTTTTAGCATGGATAGGGACTGCAACTGCTGTGTTCGGCATCCCTTCGCTCCCAGCTTCAGGTAGTACTGGCTTCAGTCACACAGCTTGAGGCTGTTGTCAATGGGCATCACTGTGGGGGTCCTGATGGGGGTTTGTCGGGGACGGCCAGCTCGTCCCACGCATCCCCCGATCGGACTACGGCTGTTGCTGCCCGGGATACTGCCCACATTGAGGCTGATCCCTCACCTGTGGTAGAGTGGGAGGTCGTCTCGAGGTGTGGCGGGGGGCGAAAGACATTCCGGAGACCCGAACGGAAGGCCGCTCCAGTTTGTCTGACGAACCGTTTTCAGGCTCTGTCTCCGGCTGATTCTGATCTTCGGCCGGAAATGGCTGCTTGTTCTGTTCCAGAGGTTGCCCCTCAGTCTGCAAGATCCGGGAGGTCGCAGAGGGTGGGCTTAATGGTAGTTGGGAGCTCCAACGTTAGGCGCGTAATGGGGCCCCTTAGGGATATGGCAGCAAGAGAGGGGAAGAAAACCAATGTGCACTCCGTGTGCATACCGGGGGGAGTCATCCCAGATGTGGAAAGGGTCCTTCCGGATGCCATGAAGGGTACAGGGTGCACCCATCTGCAGGTGGTCGCTAATGTCGGCACCAATGATGTGTGTCGCTATGGATCGGAGGAAATTCTCTCTGGCTTCCGGCGGCTATCTGATTTGGTGAAGACTGCCAGTCTCGCTAGCGGGATGAAAGCAGAGCTCACCATCTGCAGCATCGTCGACAGGACTGACTGCGGACCTTTGGTACAGAGCCGAGTCGAGGGTCTGAATCAGAGGCTGAGACGGTTCTGCAACCGTGTGGGCTGCAGATTCCTCGACTTGCGCCATAGGGTGGTGGGGTTTCGGGTTCCGCTGGATAGGTCAGGAGTCCACTACACGCAGCAAGCGGCTACACGGGTAGCAGGGGTTGTGTGGCGTGGACTGGGCGGTTTTTTAGGTTAGATGGCCTCGGCAAGTACAGAAAGGGCAACAGCCTCAAAGGGTGCGGGGCAAAGTCAGGACATGCGGGGACCAAGCAGCAATCGGTATTGTAATTGTAAACTGTCGAAGCTGCATTGGTAAAGTACCAGAACTTCAAGCGCTGATAGAAAGCACCGAAGCTGAAATCGTTATAGGTACAGAAAGCTGGCTGAAGCCAGAGATAAATTCTGCCAAAATTTTTGCAAAGGCACTGACGGTGTTTAGAAAGGATAGATTGCATGCAACCGGTGGTGGCGTGTTTGTCGCTGTTAGTAGTAGTTTATCCTGTAGTGAAGTAGAAGTGGATAGTTCCTGTGAATTATTATGGGTGGAGTTTACACTCAACAACCGAACTAGGTTAATAATTGGCTCCTTTTACCGACCTCCCGACTCAGCAGCATTAGTGGCAGAACAACTGAGAGAAAATTTGGAATACATTTCACATAAATTTTCTCAGCATGTTATAGTCTTAGGTGGAGATTTCAATTTACCAGATATAGACTGGGACACTCAGATGTTTAGGACGGGTGGTAGCGACAGAGAAATTAAACAGAGAACCGACTCGTGGAGATAACATCTTGGACCCACTGATAACAAACAGACCCGAACTTTTCGACTCTGTAAGTGCAGAACAGGGAATCAGTGAACCTCTCAGACAAACAGAAGCTAAACGATGTCAAAATTAGCGTAAGGAGGGCTATGCGTGAAGCGTTCAGTCAATTCGACAGTAAAATTCTATGTACCGACTTGACAGAAAATCCTAGGAAGTTCTAGTCTTACGCTAAATCAGTAAGTGGCTCGATACAGCATATCCAGACACTCCGGATGATGATGGCATTGAAACAGAGGATGACACGCGTAAAGCTGAAATACTAAACACCTTTTTCCAAAGCTGTTTCACAGAGGAAGACCGCACTGCAGTTCCTTCTCTAAATCCTCGCACAAACGAAAATATGGCTGACATCGAAATAAGTGTCCAAGGAATAGAAAAGCAACTGGAATCACTCAACAGAGGAAAGTCCACTGGACCTGACGGGATACCAATTCGATTCTACACAGAGTACGCGAAATAACTTGCCCCCCCCCTTCTAACAGCCGTGTACCGCAAGTCTCTAGAGGAACGGAAGGTTCCAAATGATTGGAAAATAGCGCAGGTAGTCCCAGTCTTCAAGAAGGGTCGTCGAGCAGATGCGCAAAACTATAGACCTATATCTCTGACGTCGACTGTTGTAGAATTTTAGAACATGTTTTTTTCTCGAGTATCATGTCGTTTTTGGAAACCCAGAATCTACTCTGTAGGAATCAACATGGCTTCCGGAAACAGCGATCGTGTGAGACCCAACTCGCTTTATTTGTTCATGAGACCCAGAAAATATTAGATACAGGCTCCCAGGTAGATGCCATTTTCTTTGACTTCCGGAAGCATTCGATACAGTTCCGCACTGTCGCCTGATAAACAAAGTAAGAGCCTACGGAATATTAGACCAGCTGTGTGGCTGGATTGAAGAATTTTTAGCAAACAGAACACAGCATGTTGTTATCAATGGAGAGATATCTACAGACGTTAAAGTAACCTCTGGCGTGCCACGTGCCACAGGGGAGTGTTATGGGACCATTGGTTTTCACAATATATATAAATGACCTAGTAGATAGTGTCGGAAGTTCCATGCGGCTTTTCGCGGATGATACTGTAGTATACAGAGAAGTTGCAGCATTAGAAAATTGTAGCGAAATGCAGGAAGATCTGCAGCGGATAGGCACTTGGTGCAGGGAGTGGCAACTGACTCTTAACATAGGCAAATGTAATGTATTGCGAATACATAGAAAGAAGGAACCTTTATTGTATGATTATACGATAGCGGAACAAACACTGGTAGCAGTTACTTCTGTAAAATATCTGGGAGTATGCGTGCGGAACGATTTGAAGTGGAATGATCATATAAAATTAATTGTTGGTAAGGCGGGTACCAGGTTGAGATTCATTGGGAGAGTACTTAGAAAATGTAGTCCATCAACAAGGGAGGTGGCTTACGAAACACTTGTTCGACCTATACTTGAGTATTGCTCATCAGTGTGGGATCCGTCCCAGATCGGGCTGTCGGAGGAGACAGAGAAGATCCAAAGAAGAGCGGCGCGTTTCGTCACAGGGTTATTTGGTAACCGTGATAGCGTTACGGAGATGTTTAGCAAACTCAAGTGGCAGACTCTGCAAGAGAGGCGCTCTGCATCGCGGTGTAGCTTGCTCGCCAGGTTTAGAGAGGGTGCGTTTCTGGATGAGGTATCGAATATATTGCTTTCCCCTACATATACCTCCCGAGGAGGTAGAGAGATTCGAGCGCGCACGGAGTCTTTCAGACAGTTTTTCTTCCCGCGAACCATACGCGACTGGAATAGAAAAGGGAAGTAATGACAGTGGCACGTAAAGTGCCCTCCGACACACACCGTTGGGTGGCTTGCGGAGTATAAATGTAGATGTAGGCGTAGAATGCGTGAATGCGCGCAGACATATGTTGTCACACCCCTCTGATAACCTGCTAAAGACATGTTGAATCCATGTCACTCACAACTGGTGCTTTATTGCCTTCCACAGACGGTACAGCTCGCTGTTAAGAAGGTGGCCACAATGTCTGAGCTCATCAGTGCACTTGTCAAAGTAGCAGAGCACATTAAATAAAACATGTTTCCTTAATCAACAAATCTTCATCTCAACTTCGGCTGGGCTTGACGAGAACTTGACACTGTTAGCAGCAGAATTTAAAAACAAAGACGTAAATTAATGCATGTGTAAACGTCATTTATAAATTAACATGGCTACGGGACGTCGCGCAACATCACAATCATATTTATTATCACCCTCCTGAAAAGTTCTGATAAAGATAATTTATTTAAGAATGGTTGGGCATATTTGCAGATATAAGATTCTGAATCAGTTTCCAAAAGGGCCTCTCCGCTGAATATGTCATCTCCAATTTAACTGAACTGTCTTGACGAAAACGTCTCATCTACATTGTCTGTACAAATCATTACATTGTTATGGAGAAACTAACAAATTTTTGTTTTCAACCAACAGTTAGTAAATGGTTAATGTTTAAATGATAGGAAGCAAAAGATTTCTTCTGAGTGGTGGCAAATTACTACCGTGCTTCTATATGGTTAAATTGTTGGACCACTCCTGTTCGTACTGTACATGAAAGACCTTCCTCCTTACACTAATGAAGCGGAATAGCCTTCTTTGCTCCTAATGATAGGAGACGAAAAGTCAGGCACAAATATACCTTTTAGATCGCGGCCTAATTCCCAGGAATTGAACGTTGCCAAGGATGTTACAACCGGTCGTAAAGTCACGCAGCGTATGGATCAGAAATATTCCATTAACAACCCTTTTCCGTTTTCTCAGTTCAGCTAGCTGTAAAAAAAATAAAAATAAAAAAATAAACACCTATTGGAGAAACCCACGCAACAACTCTTCCATGGCCAAACTGGTTTCCACAGATAAATCGTTTTCAGCAGTGTTATGAAACAACAAACAATGTACAGGAATACACTGAAGAGAGAAGGAAACTGGTACACCTGCCTAATATAGTGTAAGACTCCAGCAAACACGCAGTAGTGCCGACACACGACGTAGCATGGACTCGACTAATATCTGAAGTAGTGCTGGAGGGAACTGACACCGTGAATCCTGCAGGGCCGTCCATAAATCCGTAAGAGTACGTGGGTTGGAGATCTCTTCTGAACAGCACGTTGCAAGGCATCCCAGATATGTTCAATGATGTTCATATCTGGGGAATTCTGGTGGCCAGAGGAAGCGTTTAAACTGTTCCTGGAGTCGCTCTGTAACAATTCCGGACGTGTGGGGTGTCGCATTGTTCTGCTGAAATTGCCCAAGTCCGCCAGAATGCTTAATGGACATGAATAAATGTAGGTTATCAGACAGGATGCTTACGTAAGTGTCACCTGTCAGAGTCATATCTAGACATATCAGTGGTCCCATATCACCCCATCTGCAGAGGCCCTACACCATTACAGAGCCTTCCCCAGCTTGAACAGTCCCTTGTTGATATGCAGGTTCCATGGATTCATGAGGTTGTCTTCGTACCCGCACACTTCTATCCGCTCGACACCATTTGAAACGAGACTCGTCCGACCAGGCAACATGTTTCCAGTCATCAACAGTCCAATGTCGGTATAGACGAGCCCAGGCGAGGAGTAAAGCTTTGTGTCGTGTACTCATCAAGGGTACACGAGTGCGCCTTCGGCTCCGAAAGCCCATATCGATGATATGTCTTGAATGGTTCGCACTCTGACACTTGTTGATGGCCCAGCACTGAAAACTTCAGCAATTTGGGGAAGGGTTGCACTTCTGTCACCCCGACAGCTTCTCTTCGGTCTTCGTTGGCCCCGTTCTTGCAGGATCTTTTTCCGGTCGTAGCCATGTCGGAGATTTGATGCTTACCGGATTCCTGATATTCACACTACACTGGTGAAATGGTCACACGGGAAAATCCCCACTTCATCTCTGCCTCGGAGATCCTGTGTTCCATCGTTCTTGTGCCACCTGTAACACCACGTTCAGACTCACTTAAATCTTGATAACCTGCCATTGTAGCAGCAGTAAGCGATCTAACAACTGCGCCAGACACTTATTGTCTTATATAGGCGTTGCCGACCGCACCACGGTGCTCTGCCTGTTTACATACCTCTATATCTAAATACGCATGCACTTTCTTTGGCGCTTCAGTGTACATTTTTCGACACTGCTTCATCAGATTGGATAAACACCTGACTATACTATATAAATCAAGAGTAATGTCATAGCTATTATTTTTACACAATGGGTGAGTGAGAACTTACTAGGTGTGAACATCTCCTCGTGTCTCGTTGTGGAGGATTGAGTGGGGCTAGCCAATCGAAGTCCTTATATGGGATAAGTAGCACAATGTCTGTAGACGGCAATGAAATTAGATTTGCGTGCGTGATGAAAGGAAAGCGGACGTAAAATAACCTGTAAGAGTACTTTACTTTGTGAATGAGATGTCTGGAATTAGTAGAAACTGTTTAAAATTATTAAATAATTAAGTAGCGTCGCTTCATGTACGGTAGTCTGCAGCGGATGGCGTGTAAGCAGATTTCAGAGATTGTTGGATTACGTAAGAAGACACCGATGCATTCAGCGAGCACAACTAGTATAGAAGAAAGGCATCTCTGTTGATTAGGTGGAATAACCTTCTTAAGCGAAGGCAGCGGCAGTGCTGTCTTCCGATACTGTAGACATGGTGGCCAAGGAGATGCGCAACCTTACTACCAAGTTGCCGACTATTAAGAATTTATCACCCTTAATTTTTGTAGTGCAGTTCGTTGTCTATTTACTTTGTTGATATGATGTTGACAAGTATGGATTTGTACTTTGTTTTATGTTCTGTACTGCTATTGAAAATGACGTAAATGTCGAATCCTGTTTAGACAATAAAGAATATGTGTAAGCATGTACTGTTAACCTCTGTAGTAAAATTTACTGTAATGGTTTACTTTCGTGTGTTCTGCCTAGTTGTTGTTTCCACTTTTACACAATATTTCGACGACCGACGCGTCCGTCCTCTCCAGGTGCTGCGTGTTTTGCTGTTGTGCGTACTCGCTTCCTGGACTCCAGTACGACTGTGAACTATTTTTGGTCCCCCTCAGCAGTTTGTAGCTCACTTCGATTCCCGACGCACAACACTGCACACTTTCATGGTCTTTCGCTTCTCAGAGCTTGTAGTGATATTCCGTGAAACGCAAATTCTCTCTGCGTTTCCTAGCTCTGATGGATGTGGTGGCCAGACACGAAGCCTTGCAAAAAAATTGAATCATTCGTTCCTGTTTACTGGGTTTCCCGACGTATTTATTTAGGTAGACTTCTTAATAACGCTGTCCCACAAACTTGGAGTTTGCACTACGATATTTAACCCATCAGATTTCGTTTTATGATTACATTCGAGGCAGTGGTCGGCAAGAGCTGAAACCTCCGTTCCTATTTATTAGTTTTCTGACGTCTTTATTTTGATAGATTCCTTAATCACGTTGTCAAGAAACTCGTAAGCAGTCTATTGAAATAAGATGTCGGAAAACTTAGTAAACAGGCCGGGAGCTTCCAACTTATATAAGACTTGGAACCAGTTACTCAATTTCTAAAAATATCGAAGGATGTCAGATCCACTGGAATTGATAACCTCTCAGAGAATGTGTCTCTTTCACGGAATATCACTGTGGGGTCTTAATAGCAAAAGAGCACCAAAGAGCGTAATACACGTCGGCAGTCGAACTCAACGATAAACAGCGGCACGATATCGTGAACCGTTCAGCAGTGTGCTTGATGTCCAGGCAGCGAGTACACATAACAGCAAAAGCTGGCGCACTTGAAGAAGGCTGTTCGGTCTGTCATTGAAACGTAGTGCAAAAATGGAAACAACAGCTCAGTCATACACTCGGAGGTATGGATTCCCATACGGCATTAGACCCTTAATTACACTGTATCTGTCCCAACTCTCTCCCCCAACTCGAAGTCCCAAGCGACTGGAGCCGGCCGCGGTGGTCTAGCGGTTCTGGCGCTGCAGTCCGGAACCGCGGGACTGGTACGGTCGCAGGTTCGAATCCTGCCTCGGGCATGGGTGTGTGTGATGTCCTTAGGTTAGTTAGGTTTAAGTAGTTCTAAGTTCTAGGGGACTTATGACCTAAGATGTTGAGTCCCATAGTGCTCAGAGCCATTTGAACCATTTGAACCAAGCGACTGGAAAAAGCCGCAGGGGACTCCTGTATACAAGAAGTGGTTCAAATGGTTCAAAGGGCTCTGAGCACTAAGGGACTTAACTTCTAAGGTCATCAGTCCCCTAGAACTTATAACTACTTAAACCTAACTAACCTAAGGACATCACACACATCCATGCCCGAGGCAGGATTCGAACCTGCGACCGTAGCGGTCGCGCGATTTCAGACTGTAGCGCCTTTAACCGCTTGGCCACCACGGCCGGCTACAAGAAGTGCAAAAGAACGATCCCGCAAAATTGCAGACCAATATCCTTAACATCGGTTTGTTTGCAGAGTTCTTGGACATATTTGCAGTTCGAATATAGTAAATTTTCTTGAAACAAAGTTTGAGAGACAAGAAGCTTTCTGATGGTAAAACCATAAGAGGCAGGCTGACAGACAAAAAGATTGATGAACTGCAGCTGTACTATGTGATGGCCATTAGAAATAATGCCGAGGATTTGTTGAAAATGAAGCAGGCAGTACGGGCTACCTTCTTCCACAGACTGTCAACTGATGAAAAACTACTACACTAGCTTTGCTCTCCTGGACCTAATTCATGGAGCAATTACCACAATGCTCAGTACTCAAACCGTTCATACAGCCATAAACATTCCATCCCAACAGGAGTCCTGGATATCATAAAACCTATTTACAGAGACCTGGCAATTCCTGAATTGCTGAAGAAGTGTATGTATGATCAGACTCAAAATCCCAATGAGTCGTTCAGTGATCTTATATGGACTCGCTTACCAAAAGGGGGTGAGGGGAGTCAGAGATGCTGTTATTGCTTTTAATGATGGCAACATTGGTAGGGTGGAAGTGCTACACTTTCTTCTTCATTCTTCTTCTTTCGTTTACGACACAGTCCTGCAGCGATCGCAGGGTCGGCGTGGTTATAACGGATTCGGCAGAGCTAGTGATAGGGGTGGCCAGATGCCCTTCCTGCCGCCACCCCGTACCCCCCAGGGACGGAATCAGTGTATCCCAACTGTCTGCGTCGAGTAGAAATAGTGAAATAGTGCGACGCGTTTCAAATGTCTGTGACGCGTGTAACTGAGGCGGAACCTGGGGACCAGCCCGGTATTCACCAAGCGGGTTGTGGAAAACCGCCTAAAAACCACATCCAGGCTGGCCGGCATACCGGCCCACGTCGTTAATCCGCCGGGCGGATTCGAGCTGGGGCCGGCGTGCCTACCCGAGTCCAGGAAGCAGCGCGTTAGCGCGCTCGGCTACCCTGGCGTGTGGTGGAAGTGCTACAGCATTTGGGTATTAATCCTGGAGCAAACTGCATGAGAGAACTTGAACGGATGGACAAGGTTCGCATTGATAAAGCAGAGTACGTAGCACAGTTGGTCACTAAGGAGTCTGGAAAGAAGAAAAGAAGAAAAAACATGGAAAAGATCAAGATGATGATGTACGTATGGTGCAGGGGCTTCTGAGTGACTAAAAATAAAAAATTAAGCATATATTAAGTGAGTTAGTCTTTTGAAACTTTAGAAGCCGTTCTTGAAAATTTACATTTTGTGTTGCATGTTTCCCTTAATCTCGGAAACCACTTCGAGTAGTGTATTCAAATTTTCAGGAAGTAATAACATACATATCCTGAGTCTGCTGAACTAAAACAAGAACATAATGTTATGGATAATTAAAATTATTTAGGATGACGTACAAAAAATGTACACAAAATTTTAACCGTGTAATTAAAAAATTGTATTTTGGAAATCAGTGGCTGAAATGCAATTATTGTACTGGGTGATCAAAAAGTCGATACAAATTTGAAAACCTAATAAACCACGGAATAATGTAGATAGAGAGGTAAAAATTGACACACATGCTTGGAATGACATGGGGTTTTATTAGAACCGAAAAAAAACAAAGTTCAAAAAATGTCCGACAGATGGCGCTGGACAGCAAAACGTCAGTGACTGCGCATGACAATCGTGTATAAAAGGAGCTGTAATGAGAGAGAGAATCAGATGCACCAGCAGTCGCAGCATGTTGACGTTACCTGTAAAGACGCTTTTAGTGAAGCTGTATTATCAGAATGGGGAATGCGCTAGTTCAGTGTTACGATCCTATCGCCATAGGAAGGGGATTCGAACGGGTAAAGGTTAGATGACAAATGCAGCTGTGGCGAAAATGATTTCGAAGTTCGAAGCCACGGGTTGTTTAGACGATAGACCCCGTAGTGGCCGACGGAGCACAAGGCGTAATGCTGCTAAGACAGTTCAGGAAGAAATGGAGACTGTAGCGGGTTCGTCTATGTACGGGGAAGTCAGCGTCCGTACAGTCGCACGTCGCACCGCCATTCGATACACTACTGTTTGGTTGGCACTGAGGCGTATCCTCCGATGCTATCCGTACAAAATCCACCGGCATCATGAACTGTTACCTGGAGATTTAGTGAAGCGGAGGGCATTTGCGGTGTGGGCGTTTCAAAAGATGGCGGAAGATGACGATTGGTTGAGTAACGCGTTGTGGACCGACGAAGCTCATTTCACGCTCCGAGGGTCTGTCAACGTCCACAACTGCAGAATTCTGGATACCGAAAATCCTAGAACTGTCGTGGAAACTCCATTGCACGACGAGAAAGTCACGGTATGGGTTGGATTTACCACATCTACCATTATCGGGCCTTTTTTCTTCGAGGTAATGCGTGATTCTGGTTTCATAACTGCTACCGTGATGGGTGAGAGGTACGCCGATATGTTACAGAATCGCATCATCCCCAGCCTGGCTGATAAACACCTGCTGGAACGTACGATATTTATGCAGGATGGCGCTCCACCGCATATTGCTAGACGCGTGAAAGATCTCTTGCGCGCGTCATTTGGTGATGATCGTGTGCTCAGCCGCCACTTTGGTCATGCTTGGCCTCCCAGGTCCCCAGACCTCAGTCCGTGCGATTATTGGCTTTGGGGTTATCTGAAGTCACAAGTGTATCGTGATCGACCGACATCTCTAGGGATGCTGAAAGACAACATCCGACGCCAATGCCTCGCCATAACTCCGGACATGCTTTACAGTGCTGTTCACAACATTATTCCTCGACTACAGCTATTGTTGAGGAATATTGGTGGACATATTGAGCATTTACTGTACAGAACATCGTCTTTGCTTTGCTTTACTTTGTTATGCTAATTATTGCTATTCTGTTCAGATGAAACGCCATCTGTCTGACATTTTTTTAACTTTTGTATTTTTTGGTTCTAATAAAACCCATGTCATTCCAAGCATGTGTGTCAATTTGTCCCTCTCTGTCTACATTATTCCGAGATTTATTCAGTTTTCAAATTTATACTTACTTTTTGATCACCCGGTATTTCAGTAGACTCAGAACATACATTTTAATGTCCTGTAAAAGCTTCATGTCAATTTCTACAGTGGTTCTTGAAATACAGGGAAGCCAAGTCACTAAATGTAACATTGTCGGGGTAGGGCGTTGCAGCTCCCCTTAATTTTGGACACTAATGTGTGTAGATATAGAAGTATGCCATAAATGAATCAAGCTGAGAATCCCTCAGCGATCAAAATATAGTGCGTCCACTAGCGCCCTATGCCAACAGTATGGCAAGTACGAACAAGTCATATATTTTAAAATTCGCTTGAAAAGATCTGTTCAGGGTGACAAAAAGAAGGTAGCCTTCACTGTGGCATTATCTACGTGAGAAAATTTCAGTTTTCTCGAGTAGCAGTAAGCTGACGCCAGGCGCGGCGGCTGGATTTGCCAGGTGGAGAGGCGTGGTGCGGTCGCCGGCCTGTGACCTCCCTGTGGACGCCTGCGCCGCCATCACATTAGCGCCGCGAAGAGCGTGACCAGCCAGGCGGCGGGAGGAATGTGCAGGCCGGGCTGCCGCCGCGGTCTCTCCTGCTAAACGCGTGCGCCGTAGTTTCAGGAGCCGCAGCTGGACGCTCGTCTTTAATCCTTGAGGGTATTTTCGTTCTGTCGAGGCAACTACAAAAAATGCCTGGTTTTTTTCGATCAACCACGGACATAAGTGTATAGTAGTGTGCCAGAGTGTCTGACAAGGGAACCTCCCCATCGCACCCCCCTTAGATTTAGTTATAAGTTGGCACAGGGATAGGCCTTGAAAAACTGAGCCCAGATCGATCGAGAAAACAGGAATAAGTTGTGTTGAACTATGAAAAAAATAAACGAAATATACGAACTGAGTAGTCCATGTGCAAGGTAGGCAACATCAAGGAACGTGTGAGCTTACGAGCGCCGTGGTCTCGTGGTTAGCGTGAGCAGCTGCGGAACGAGAGGGCTTTGGTTCAAATCTTCTCTCGAGTGAAAATTTAATTTTTTATTTTCAGACACTCACTTATTTTCAGGCACTCACACATAATCAACTTCGCTCTCCAAAATTCCAGGACATGTTCAGATTTGCTTGGACATATGCAGGATTTGACGGTCTACACACGGAAACATTTGAAACTGTAATAGAACATATGTTTTGACAGAGCACAGGGAAAACTGTGCGACTGTGAAACTGTTGCATTCATTTCTTGCAGTTTATGTGACAAACTCTTATGTTTTCATCACTTTTTTGGGAGTGATTATCACATCCACAAGAAAACCTAAATCGGGCAAGGTAGAAGAATCTTTTTACCCATTCGCCAAGTGTGCAAGTTAGATGGGTCGACAACATATTCCTGTCATGTGACGCACATGCCGTCACCAGTGTCGTATACAATATATCAAACGCGTTTTCCTGTGGAGGAATCGTTTGACCTATGAACTTGCGATCAAGTGTTTTCGGTTCCTATTGGAGAGGCACGTCCTTTCGTCTGCTAATCGCACGGTTTTGCGGTGCGGTCGCAAAACACAGACACTAAACTTATTACAGTGAACAGAGACGTCAGTGAATGAACGGACAGATCGTAACTTTGCGAAAATAAGGAAAGTAAATTTTTCACTCGAGTGAAGACTCGAACGAAGGGCCTCACGTTCCACAGCTGCTTACTCTAACCACGGGACCAAGGCGCTCCTCAGCTCACATGGTCCTTGATGTTGCCTATCTTGCACATGGACTACTCAGTTTGTATATTTTGGTTATTTTTTCATAGTTCCACACAACTTCTTCCTGTTTTCTCGATTGATCTGTGCTCAGTTTTTCAAGGCCTATCCCTGTGCCAGCTTACAACTAAATCTGAGGGGGCTGCGATGGGGAGGTTTCTTGTGAGTTTCATGTAGTTTCATCAATTGTTTCATGTAGACCTAGTTTACAAAATTTATTCGGTCATTGAGGAGGAGGAGGAGGAGATTAGTGTTTAACGTCCCGTCGACAACGAGGTCATTAGAGACGGAGCGCAAGCTCGGGTAAGGGAAGGATGGGGAAGGAAATCGGCCGTGCCCTTTCAAAGGAACCATCCCGGAATTTGCCTGAAGCGATTTAGGGAAATCACGGAAAACCTAAATCAGGATGGCCGGAGACGGGATTGAACCGTCGTCCTCCCGAATGTGAGTCCAGTGTGCTAACCACTACGCCACCTCGCTCGGTTTCGGTCATTGAGGAGCAGTTTATTTTGTGTTAATGGTTTGCCCATGTGGAGATTTTCTTGGAAAGGGAGGAGGTGTCTGTCTTTACTGATTCTTATAACGTTCATATCTTTTAAATTTTGCTTGGTCTATGCTCTATTTTAGGTGGTCCGCATATGTTCCAGTTTAAATGCTTGGTGAAATCACATGAAAAAGAGAAGAGCCTTTTCCATCCTTCACCCTCTCCTCATAGCTTCTCCGTCAACCACAAAAAAAAAAAGAAAAAAAAAAAACTTTTCCTTCCCTACTCTTACAAATGGTTCCAATGGCTTTGAGCACTATGGGACTTAACATCGAGGTCATCAGTCCCCTAGAACTTAGAACTACTTAAACCTAAATAACCTAAGGACATCACACATATCCATGCCCGAGGCAGGATCCGAACCTGCGACCGTAGCGGTCGCGCGGTTCCAGACTGAAGCGCCCAGAACGAATTAGTTTCTATTTTAAACCAAATAAAAATGTAAATAACATAATTACAGATCGCTGATGATGCTTTACCTCAATAAAATGAAACGCGTCTGGTGAAATGACATGCATTTTTTGTAGTTACAACAGAAAGAAAATACTTTCAACAATTTTAAAGCAGCTACAGACAATATGGCCACAAAAATGAGGAATTCCACTTTAATTGTGAATGCGACTTACACTTTGGATTTCCTTTACTTCTTGCGCATCCACGCTTAACACTACTACTGCCATCCCATTTCAGTATATTCAAAAATGATAAATTCTAAATACTTATTCGTTGTACTTGTTGTTGTCTTGAGTCTGAAGTCTGGTTCGAAGCTGCTCTATTCTGTGCAAGCCTCTTCATCTCTGCATTACTACCAGAACCTACATCCATTTGAAGCTTCTCACTGTACTCGCACCTTGCTTTTCCTCTACAATTTTTGTCTCCCCCCCCCCCCTCCAACAATCACACGCTTCATTCCAGTACGAAATTAATGATTTCTTAATGAATTTTGTGTGTTCTATAAGCCGATCCCTTCTTTTAGTCAAATTCTGCCGCAAAATTTCTTTCTTTCTCCGACTCTATTCAGTACCGCTACAATAGTAATTGAATCTACTCGTCTAACTTCAGCACTCTGCTACAGCACCGCATTTCAAAAACTTCTGTTCTCTTCTTCAATGAACTCTTTTATCTCCTACGTTTCACTTCGTCCAAGGCTACGCCCTAGCCAAATCAACAAAAATCAAAATAAAAAAATGTAAATGTTCGTTTGTTCAATATGTGTATGTCGTAAGGTAGGCCTGTGCTACGAGAATAAAGCTGTATTTCCCCTTGAACCAACTTACGACCTAGATGCAGGTTCACCTACGAATGCTGTATATGTAAATAAAACATAGGCTAGAATCTAGCGTATCACAAAGGGCTTATGAAATCTATTTCACTTTTGTATGTCCTCCCGTATTTACGTGAGCTGAAGCAGAGAAACTTTTTGTTCTTGAAAAATATAGAGATCGAAAACACTGCAAAAAGCAATTACTGTATTAAACATCTTGCGTGATTCTTAGAGGTTAAATGCATGCTTTTGGACAACTGTCTCTACTTACATTGGTCTAAATTATATCATATAGGATACATTCGTTGAACTAACCATTTAAAAAAAAAATACTTTAGTGACCATCTGTTACCTCAAAATACATATTCTTCTTAACGAAACTCGTTCCGTGCTGAACGTAAGCACGCAATGACAGTATTACCAGCTACGTGCAATATACACTGTCAACTTATTTGACACTGCAGTGCAATTCGGTACACACGTAAATGAAATAAACAATTTACAAACAACGATTTGGCAACCACCCAAATCGCATAACATAAATTTTGTCTTCGAAAAAAATAGCTTTAGTCTTTATTTAAGCATGTGTTCAAACCATTGATCAAGGATAGAAAGACACGTTTGCAATTGCTGTTCGAAAGAAAGAAAATGTAATTATAGTGGACGATGTGGTAGAGCACGCACTGATATTTGAAGACACATCTCGTCTGGCGTAGTTGTGGCTTCGACATAGACTGCGTCTTTGAGTGCTCCCCAAACAAAGAAATCTAGAGGAGTCAAATCGGGGGACCTCGCAGGCCATTTGACAACAGGATTTCGTCCTGTCCGATGTCCATGAAGGCTCTCATTCAGCATTTGCGTTGCAACACGGGTCGAGTTAGCTGGACAACCGTCGTGTTGCAGCCACATACGTTGTCGAATATCCAGTGGTAACTCTTACAGAAGAACCGGCAGAATATTCGTCTGGCAGTGAGCGTACATATGTCCATATGGAACGCATGAGGTGAAGTAAGGTCCCACAATGTAATTTTCTATGATGCCGCACTATACGTTTACGTTCCACGGCCGTTGATGTACCTGACGAAGCAAGTGCGGATTTTCCGGTGCCCAGCAGTGCATACTTAACGCTGTTTATCTGTAAAGAGCACACGTTGGAAAAAAGTAGGGATTTCTCTCAGTTGCTGAAGGGCAAACCCAACAGTTCTGTACGACGTTCGAAATTACGGTCGTCGAGTGCCTAATGTAGTGACAGATGATAGGGATGGAAATTCTGTCTAAGCAGGACGCAAATTACACTCGTCTTGCTAATTCCATATTCCTTGGCAATATGTCTTGTACCACTATGCGGATTTAGTAGCGTCGTAGCCAGAACAACTTCTTCGTGTTCTCTGTCAGTTGCGGTCTTCTTTCCTGTCATCTTTTTGACTGTTCAAGCAGCCTGTTCGCGCTAGCACTACTGGCCATTAAAATTGCTACACCACGAAGATGACGTGCTACAGACGTGAAATTTAACCGACAGGAAGAAGATGCTGTGATATTCAAATGATTAGCTTCTCAGAGAATTCACACAAAGGTTGGCGCCGGTGTCGACTCCTACAACGTGCTGACATGAGGTCGGATTGTAGCCTACCGCGATTGCGATATATCGTATAGCGACATTGATGCTCGCGTTGGTCGAGATCCAATGACTGTTAGCAGAATATGGAATCGGTGGGTTCAGGAGGGTGATACGGAACGCCGTGCTGGATCCCAACGGCCTCGTATCACTAGCAGTCGAGATGACAGGCATCTTATCCGCATGATCGTGCAGTCACGTCTCGATCCCAGAGTCAACACATGGGGACGTTTGCAAGACAACAATCATCTGCACGAACAGTTCGACGACGTTTGCAGCAGCATGGACTATCAGCTCGGAGACCATGGCTGCGGTTATCCTTGACGCAGCATCACAGACAGGAGCGCCTGCAGTGGTGTACTCAACGACGAAGCTGGCTGCACGAATGGCAAAACGTCATTTTTTCGGATGAATCGAGGTTCTGTTTACAGCATCATGATGGTCGCATCCGTGTTTGGCGACACCGCTGTGAACGCACATTGGAAGCGTGTATTCGTCATCGTCATACTGGCGTATCACCCGGCGTGATGGTATGGAGTGCCATTGGTTACACGTCTCGGTCACCTCTTGTTCGCATTGACGGCCCTTTGAACAGATGTGTTACGACCCGTGGCTCTACCCTTCATTCGATCCCTGCGAAACCCTACATTTCAGCAGGATTATGCACGATCGCATGTTGCAGGTCCTGTACGGGCCTTTCTGGATACAGAAAATGTTCGACTCCTGCCCTGGCCAGCACATTCTCCAGATCTCTCACCAATTGAAAACGTCTGGTCAATGGTGGTCGAGCAACTATCTCGTCACAATACGCCAGTCACTACTCTTGATGAACTGTGGTATCGTGTTGAAGCTGCATGGGCAGCTGTACCTGAACACGCCATTCAAGCTCTCTTTGACTCAATGCCCAGGAATATCAAGGCCGTTATTACGGCCAGAGGTGGTTGTTCTGGGTACTGATTTCTCAGGATCTATGCACCCAAATTGCTTGAAAATGTAATCACATGTCAGTTCCAGTATAATATATTTGTCCAATGAATATCCATTTATGATCTGCATTTCTTCTTGTTGTGGCAATTTGAATGTCCAGTAGTGTAATTCGTCCAATCGTGGTTGTGTTTGCTCCTATAATGCCGATTCTGGCCACCGTCCTCTTAAATTCTACGACTTTTTCGAACTTTTTTACGATAAATTTTAATGTCAACATTAGCAAACGCTATATCACTATAATTATTGTCTTCTCAAGAGCTGTCGAATGCAGTTATAAAAAATATAGGGGTCCATTTTAAAAAAAGCACTTGTTTCAATATCCCCATTGATACCAACACTATAAACATTAACCAAACAAAGTAATACATGCCCCTCGACGCTTTAACATTTGCCGAAAACCAGGTTTCGATATGTGTAACCGTTCACGAAATAAAAGGGGTGTTACATCTTACGTGACTCACCCTATATATGCAATATCAGGAAAATAGTAAACGAGCAGTAAAGTGAATTACCTGCCTGAACAGCTGTGCATGTTAGATCACTGCTTTCAGTACTGGTGTAGTGTAACGACGCAAGTTTTGTGTGAATGATTTTCTTTTAACATATGACCATGTGCACACTTCAAAATTATTTAAATTCTTTTTAAATTGTCTCTGAATGGTTCTTGAACGAAACTGTAAAACATCATCATTTGAGTCGTATGCGCGGAATTACGTCACTCAGTCCAATTTGTTTGTGCAAACTTTTTTTTCCATTTAGATGTCGTTTTGTTTCTTCTCAGAAATTATATTAATGCAAGTTATTTGATTTAACAAATATTAGAACCACATTGAATAAACTTTCCAGATTCAAACTCGCGATGAACGTTGTCAAAATTAATGATCAATTCATTCACATAATTCTTCATAAATAAATTCTCGGAACACGTATTTGAACTTTAGCAGTATCCACTAGTTTATTATCTTCCTACATATAGACGTGAACCCTGAGCCTTGACCAGATAGGACTGACCATTTACAACATGATTAAACTTTCTATGACATCATTGTTGTACAAAATTACAAAAATCTTATTTTTTCAGTTTTTTGGAAGCACGACGCAACAACTCGGTTTCAGGATCTTCTGTTGCTCTCTGGCTGTCGACCCGCGACGTATAGTGGCCAGCAATTTTCTCTCTAGCCCCGGCAGTGAAGATGCTGTCTCCGTTCGTTGCGCCGCCCTCTCCGTACATGAAACATAAAAATTTAAATACAAAACTTTAGACAATTCACAACAATTACAAAGATTACAAAGATACATAAACAAAACACTAAATAAAATTTATATTCAACTGCAAACTGGGCTGACACTGGTGGATGGGTGACGCTTCAATTTCGCGTCCCACTACACTGGGAGATGCACCGGCCGCGAATCGAATCCACCCAGCGGATCAACGACCAGTGTAAATGTGTCGGGAAGCTTGGATGTGGTTATTAGGCGGTTCTCCACGTCAAAATAGGTGAATACCGTGGTGATAGCCAAGCCAAGCGAGAGTTACACGATTCTGAAACGTTTCGAAAACTGTCGGAAAGTTTCACGTGATTAACAAGTACACGGTTTGGAGTACACATATTCCGTTTCGGGGAGGACCGGGTTGGCGAGAGGAAGGCATGAGGCCAGCACTTACGCTAACCGCTCTAAATACGTTTATAACCGATCCAACACAACGTAGGTACGGGACAAAGACACAACATAAAGAAGAAGATCAGCAGTAAAGTGAATAACTAGTTCATTCAGCGTTGTACAATATACAGTTTGTGTTAAAAGAGGATTTATGATCAGTTACTGCAAACCACACAGATGGAAAAATCGCAACATCAGAAAATAATTAATGTAGAGTCGATCGCAACAAATTATGGAACGTACTGAACGGAACGGAGTTTATACCGTGACCAAGAAGCCACGGTGAGAACTATGTATGGAACAACGAAATGGATAAATATTCAGAAAGGGGTCCGGCAAGGCTGCATACTGTCACCGTACTTATTCATTCTGTATGCAGAACATGTTATGAGGAATGCGAGGCTAGATGAAGAAGAAACAGGAATTAAAATAGCTGGAATAAATGTAAACAATCTCAGGTACGCGGATGATACGATCTTGTTGGCAAAAAGTGAAGAAGAATTGAGAACACTCTTACTGAAGGTGAAAGACGAAAGTGAAAAGGCCGGTCTTATGCTGAATGTGAAGAAAACGAAAATTATGGCAACTACACCTACCAATTCGTGGGATATAGCAGGAGAAACCATGGAGGTAGTGACCACATTCAGTTATCTCGGTTCCCAGATCTCTGCTGATGGCGACTGCAGCCATGAAATCCGGAGACGCCTGTTGCTCGGTAGAAAGGCGATATCAAACCTTGACAAGGTTATAAGGTCGAGAGATATAACACTAGCAACAAAGATCCGTATTGTGAGGGCTATGGTCTTTCCAGTTGTGATGTATGGATGTGAGACCTGGACCATTAGAAAGGCTGAAAGGCGAAGAATTGACTCCTTCGAATTGTGGTGTTGGAGGAAACTTCTTAGAGTTCCATGGACTGCAAAGAGAACCAACAGATCAATATTGGAGCAAATAAAACCAGACTTCTCCCTGGAAGGTCTAATGTTAAAACAAAAGCTGACCTACTTTGGACACACAATGCGAAGACATGCCTCGCTGGAAAAAACATTAATGCTGGGGAAGATTGAAGGAACTAGAAGAAGAGGACGTCAGAGGATGAGATGGATCGATGGCATCACAGAAGCAATGTGTTCCAACCTGGAAGGTCTACGACAGAAAGTGCAAGACAGGAAAAAGTGGCATGATTTGGTTCATGGGGTCACGAAGAGTCGGAACCGACTAAACGAATAGAGAGAGACAGAATGAAATTTCGGGAGTACATTTGTCTAGGTAACACATACAAGTGATTAACATTGCAACACCACTGGGTAATGTAAGTGCAACATAAACCATTGCAAATGTAAACACTGGCACAGTAATAACAATTGTAAACGCCAGCCGTTGAATGCAAGCATGCAAACATGCATGGATTGTGTTGTACAGGTGCCAGAAGTCAGTTTGTGGGATGGAGTTCCGTGCCTGCTGCAACTGGTCTGTTAACACAGGGAAGGTTAATGCTGTTTGTGGATGACGCCGTAGTTGTCGTCCGATGGTGTCCCATATATGTTCGATCGGAGACAGATCTGGTATTCGAGCAGGCCAAGGCAACATGTCGGCAGTCTGTACAGCACGTTGAGTTACAATAGCGGTATGTGGGCGACCATGGTCTTTTTCGAAAACAACCCTGTGGTGCTCTTCATGAATGGCAGCACAGCAAGTCGAACCACCAGACTGACGTACAAATTTGCAGTCCGGATGCGTGGGATAACCGCGAGAGTGCTCCTGCTGTCATGCGAAATCGCACTCCAGACCATAACCGCAGATGTAGGTCCAGTGTGCGTAGAACGCAAACGGTTTGGTTGCAGGCCATCACCTAGCCTCCCCCTGACCAACACACGGACATCACTGGCATCGAGGCAGAACCAACTTTCATCAGAAAACGTGATATACCTTGTAAGGTGTCTGTGTTGTGGCGTAGCAAGACAGCCACGCCACTCTGAGGTAGCCGAAAGGCACGCGTACACACACGCCGGCTGGCGTGAGTTCTGGAACAGTATACTTGGTGAATACTATAGAGAAAAATATGCAGTTCCTCAGATACTTAACTTTATTGCATCCTTGTGGTACATCGCTATTGACGATACAAGTGAGACTATCTTCAGATATGATTACTTGCGCCTTGCTAGGTCGTAGTCATGGACTTAGCTGAAGGCTATTCTAACTATCTGCTCGGCTAATGAGAGTAAGGCTTCGTCAGTGTAGTCGCTAGCAAAGTCGTCGTACAACTGGGGCGAGTGCTAGTCCGTCTTTCTAGACCTGCCATGTGGTGGCGCTAGGTCTGCAAGTACTGACAGTGGCGACACGCGGGTCCGACATGTACTAATGGACCGCGGCCGATTTAAGCTACCACCTAGCAAGTGTGGTGTCTGGCGGTGACACCACAGTCTGCATTTTTCGGACCTTACATGAGCTTCAAAATTATGATACACAATAAAATCCTCAGAAAATTATATTGTTAACAGGAAGCAATTGTAATAATCTCATGTACCGAATAACAAAACAATATCTACCCTTATAACGACAAAAAAAATGGTTCAAATGGCTCTGAGCGCTGTGGGACTCAACATCTTAGGTCATAAGTCCCCTAGAACTTAGAACTACTTAAACCTAACTAACCTAAGGACATCACACACACCCATGCCCGAGGCAGGATTCGAACCTGCGACCGTAGCAGTCCCGCGGTTCCGGAGTGCAGCGCCAGAACCGCTAGACCACCGCGGCCGGCTTATAACGACAGGGGAGTGCGTAAATGAGATAAAGTGAACGCAATTTGGAGGCGGACAGTGCACATGGCTAATGGCATTGGGGAACCCCATTTACATTAACAAAAGAAGGCCCAGCTATTGATCAATAAGAAATAAGGCGAGAACAATACAATACCTTTTAAATAAACACAGCCGAGGCTGTGGGTAAGTGGCTAGACAACATTAACAAGGCCAGCGGCGACCCGGAAGAAAAATAAAAATTCACCTACAACGAGGAAGCGGTTGGCTGAAGCCATACTGTGTGATTTATAAGAGACACGGTGGGGAGAGTCACGTCATATAAGAGTATTTTTGAGAACTAATTAACAGAGCTGTCTCGTCTCGTAGCGGGCCACACCTATGTGTGGAAAAATAACGAAGACGTTGAGACCTTTATGTCTGTGAAGTGAGGGTGGTACGATTCACGTATCGTGGCGACAATGTTGAACGGTAGTTCATATACCTGCGGGAATTTTCGTGGGCAGAGCATTGTGCATGTCGCTCTATCCCTTAGCGAGTGTGCAATAGCCATTATTTCGACAAGGAAAAATTTAACGTTTTACGGAATGCAGGAAAGTTAAGACTGAGTGATTCAGTCAAGGTCAGAGTAGGGAATTAGCATTTCAGTTCCAGTACGGAGACAATGCCGCCGCAGTTCCTGATTGGTAATCTACCAACGTGCATTAGGTGACATTAAATGTTGAGTCGAGAGTTTGCTCACTCCAGCCTGCGTCCACTTTGAATGTAGAATTTCAAGAGCTGAATACTACGAGGGTAATCCCAAAAGTAAGGTCTCCTATTTTTTATAAGAACATAGACCTGTTCATTTCTACAATGGTTTACATCAATTAGCTATTTTTCGAAATAATCACAATTTCTATAGATGCATTTTTGTAGATGCTGTGGCAGTTTTTGTATTCCCATGCCATAGCAGCTCGTCACCATGCTGTTCAGAAAGTTTTGAACCTCTTCTTTCACCTCGTCGTCGGAGCTGAATCGCTTTCTGGCCAAATGTTCTTTTAACCTAGGGAACAGGTGATAGTCACTGGGCGCCAAGTCAGGACTATAGCGTGGGTGGGTGATGATTATGTTCCACTGAAACTGTTGCAGGAGAGCAACGGTTCACCGAGCGATGTGTGGGCGAGTGTTGTCATGGAGAATGTATACGCCCTTGCTCAACATTCCTGTTCTCCGGCTCTGAATTGCCCGTTTGAGTTTTTTCAGAGTCTCACAATACCTGTCAGCGTTAATTGTGGTCCCAGTGGGCATAAAGTCGACCAACAATACCCCTTTCCGATCCCAAAAAACGGTTGTCATGACTTTACCGGCAGACTTTGTTTGTTTGAAATTCCACGGCTTTGGCGAACAAGGATGCCGCCACTGGCGTGATTGCTGCTTGGTCTCAGGTATAAAGTGGTATGCCCAGGTTTCGTCACGCGTGACTATTGAGTCCAGAAAGTTGTCCTGTTCGGCTGCAAGGCGGTGAAGAAATGCGCGGGAAGCATCAACTCGTTGCCACATGTGGTCCTCAGTCTGCACGCTTGGCACCCATCTTGCGCACACGTTCCTGTACATCAATGTTACCGTTAAAATTCTGTGAGCGGTGCTTCGGGAAACCTCAGAAAGCAACGTGGAGAGATCATCCAGGCTGATCCGCCGATCTTCACGCGTGCTTTGCTCAACCTTCAACACTGTCTCCTCAGAAACTGACGGTCTTCCGCTCCTTTGTTCGTCGTGAATTTCGGTCCGACCAACTGCAAACTCTCTACACCACTTACGAACATTTTTGACATCCATGCACGACTGACCATACACTGCCGTCAATTGGCGATGGATTTCAATCGGCGCAGTGCCCTTTGCGTTCAAAAACCGAATAACTGCACTCAATTCGCCCTTGGCGGTAAGATCCATCGGCAGCTCCATTCTCAACGGCTGCGAAGCCAAGGCTGAGCGCCTCAGGCGCGCCGTGCGCATGTTTACACACAGCGCGTGAAGCACGCTTCACAACAGTGTGACCAACTGCCACACAAACAGAGTTCTGTACTTATAAAAAGATAGGAGACCTTACTTTTGGGATTACCCTCGTAACATAACCTCCATTGAGTACATGAGAGTGTGATTAGTTTAAAAGATAAAATTTCATTCTCCACCAACTTAGTCCATTGAACAGCTGTGACAACGTAGATGTAAATTTTACTGATGAAGATTTAATTGTTCTGCTATTTCTAACATTCTCATATATAAAGATTTAATAATCACATATCCAATGTCTAAATGTAAATTATTTTGTTGAGAGTTGAAAGTAATTGAACTTGCTTATTATGTATCACTTGAACCCTAAAGGCAGTGATGAATTACATGTAGAATGAAAAAGGGATAGGTTGTGTTGTCATTTTAGAAAAAAAATCCCAAACCCTCATTTATATCAATTTATGCATTCTTGTTACGTCACAGCAGAATTTCTCATTAATTTGAGATGATCCGCACCAAACGTTAGCGATATTACAGGGCCAAAATTAATAGCTATGTAAAATGTCTGTTTACCACCCTGGGCTTGAGAAGACATGAAGATACATTATCCACTTGAGCGCGATGACAAAATAGCTTTACCCACCAGCGCGTTACACAAAATAAGTACACGTTACAACCTTCGCCCGATCTTACAATGAGTATGACGCCGCAGAAGGCTCAAATGGCTGAGGTTTGGGATAAGAGGAATACACACTATGAAGTAACCGATTTGTAACAGTTCATTGTGTAATGTGGTGCCAACGGCTGTTCGAATTGCTGCAACAGATGCAGTGTGATGGGTGAACCCATACACCGAACACGATGGTCTGCCCTCTCGGTAGGGGCACGTGACCGTCCAGAGTCCAGTCTTCTTGCAGCCGAGCATTCTCGTCACCGCCGCTGCCAGCAGTCATGTACAGTGGCTACATCCTGCCAAGTCTTTGTGCAGTATCACGGAAGGAGCATCCACCTTGCCGTAGCCCTATAACCTAGTTCAAACTCGGCGAGGCGTTTACAACGGCGCCTTTGTAGCCTTAAAGGCATTCTTGACTAATATCAGTTCCCCACGACCAATGTCAAAGGTAACTAACGCTCACGACCGTTATAGCGTGTGTTTAAAGCAAACCTGATTTCCACCCTCATATTGGAGGGCCACTCTTATGCGACGGGCGCGATATTTGGGTAGAGATCTTCTTTCACATGTTGAAACACGCCTACCAACTCTCGCTTATATCGCACAGCTTCTTCTTGGTTTTGTGATGGTTTTTCTCCATCATTGGATTTTACTGCTGTTCTGTTTAGGTAGACTATCAGAATTCGCGTAGCTACATTTTATTTAAAACGGGTTAATATGCAACCCTATGGGTACAGCAAGACACGAGAAATGTCTGAGTCGGAGGGGCGACTCTTTAGAGAGGCAGCTGGAAGCTGTGGCTAACTGATACGAATAAAAAAAGTATGATTTTCACTGTGGTTTTCATTTCGCGCACGATCGAACTTTACTTTCCAAACACCTCTCGTATAAGGACAGCACATGAGTTTGGGTTGCGTGACGGTCTAGTTTTGACAGTGTACGCAGACAGAATCTGCAGCAGTTCAGGCGACATGCCGGACTAACTTTTTTTTATAGTATTTTTGTGCGGAATGACATTTATAATATTTTAGGCGAGCTCGAGACTGGCAGCATTGGAGCATTTGGTGTTCGGACTTCATCTAACATCGCCAAACTTCAGTCGGTTGAAATCACAATGGTCATGTGATCATCGGTATCAACATCTACACACATAATGTACAAACCACTGTGAGATGCATGTAGAAGGTACTTAACATGGTATACATGAAGAGGTTTATTCCCGTTTCCATCGGATATGGAGTAACAGAGGAATGGCTGGTGGTTTGAATCTGTGCTTCCTGTAATTAGTCTCACGTTGTCTTCACGATACCTACACATAGGGGGCTGAAGAAATCCTCCTGGTTCTTCAATTAATACTCATTCTTCAGATTTCGTAAGTACGCTTCACGGGATAGTTTGTGTGCATCATCATGAGTTTGTCAATTCAGGGTTTTCAACATTTCCTTGGCGGCCACACGTCAGTTAATTAGTGCTGTGCACGTTCAATAAGAACCTGGTAGTCTCATCTGGTAGACGGGACGCAGAAGTGATCTATGGGGAGTCTACTTTGTGGACTGACGATGAATCGTATCTTGCCACCTGCCTTACCTGTTATGCTGTCGGTCTCAGAGGGTTGGTTGCCAAGTTGTGTATGTCCAAAAGTAGGCTTTTTCAAGAAAGCAAATTTAAAGTTTGCACTTTACTGGAAATTCATATTATATACTTCCTGAGTATATTATAGGACAACTATCAATTGAAAACTTTCAACCACGATGTATAAATCTGTTGCTGAAATGTTTTATCTGAAAACATCCTTCACGGTAGGTGCAGTCTACATTACGAAATATTTTAGGCGGTATCAGGCTATTTAAATGATCTTAGTATGATTCGCCACTGTTCGGCAGCCTTTTTCCGATCTTACGTTGCTGTCCCTTTATATTTTCTGATCATTTTCGTCCGAGGAACTGCATCAGTCATATCTATATTTTTAAAGTCCTTAAAACACAGGTCACGTTAGCTTAGGCTTGAACAACAGAAAACTTAATAATACGGATGTTTGACACATAACAAAACACGGAGAACAGAGTTAATCAAGCTAATCAGGCGGTCGTGGCTGGTCTGACTCCCATGACCACTTACGCGTTCACCGCTTGATTGCCAAAGCGCTTAATAGTTTCATTCACTGAATAACATTCAGCATTTCCTGTGAACCACTTGTCAGCCACAAAGATCTCCCTGTCTAGTAATGATAACTGATTTAGGCCATTTTTCAATTTTTGTGGCTTACACCATTCGGCATCCATCCTGCCTACATGATCACGCAATTCCATAATCCAACACATTCCTACACTCAGGATCACTGCGCAGCAAGATTAGAGGATCACGTTTTCGGTACCGCATAATTGTCTCCCACTGCGAAGCATAAGTCTGAAATTTGGCTCAAATGTGACTACAACCTTGTAACCTCGCATCAATTTACTTCCGTAACCTTGGAATAATAAAATGTGACTAATCTCTCAATAAAATTGTGGCTCACACATAACCTTTCGTCCGCAGCTCGTGGTCGTGCGGTAGCGTTCTCGCTTCCCACGCTCGCGTTCCCGGGTTCGATTCCCAGCGGGGTCGGGGATTTATTCTGCCTCGTGATGACTGGGTGTTGTGTGATGTCCTTAGGTTAGTTGGGTTTAAATAGTTCTAAGTTCTAGGGGACTGATGACCATAGATTTTAAGTCCCATAGTACTCAGAGGCATTTGAACCATTTTTTATAACCTTTCAATAATTAACTGACTGTGAACCTAAACTGGTAAATCTAGACGTCAGCAATGCTGCGTCATGGCCCTCAAAAGTCGTTCTCAATAAATTGAAAAATCTTACCTCAATGAAGTCGCCGCATAACGCGTATATATCTGCTCCTATAAGAAAGTTTTCTGGCACAGTCCAGTGCAATGCTGGCCAATAGATTTGTTATGTATAAAAAGAAACAACTGATATTTCTTTACGATAATAGGGATGACCATGGATAGGAGAAATTAGTAAAATCCTTTAAATTCAAACGAATAATTGTCAAAAACTATCTTTATAAGAAAGATTATTATTAAAAGATTTTTTAAAAACATTTTCATGGGACTTGACATAACAATGGTACAAAATCAGTTGTTACAAATTACATATGCGCACGGCTGCTTTTACCTTATACTACATCGGGGAAAGAAATACAGTAGAAGAAGAATGGGTAGCTTTGAGGGATGAAGTAGTGAAGGCAGCAGAGGATCAAGTAGGTAAAAGACGAGGGCTAGTAGAAATCCTTGGGTAACAGAAGAAATATTGAATTTAATTGATGGAAGGAGAAAATATAAAAATGTAGTAAATGAAGCAGGCAAAAAGGAATACAAACGTCTCAAAAATGAGATCGACAGGAAGTGCAAAATGGCTAAGCAGGGATGGCTAGAGGACAAATGTAAGGATGTAGAGGCTTATCTCACTAGGGGTCAGATAGATACTGCCTACAGGAAAATTAAAGAGACTTTTGGAGATAAGAGAACCACTTGTATGAACATCAAGAGCTCAGATGGAAACCCAGTTCTAAGCAAAGAAGGGAAAGCAGAAAGGTGGAAGGAGTATATAGAGGGTCTATACAAGGGCGATGCCCTTGAGGACAATATTATGGAACTGGAAGATGAAATGGGAGATACGATACTGCGTGAAGAGTTTGACAGAGCACTGAAAGCCCTGAGTCGAAACAAGGCCCCCGGAGTAGACAACATTCCATTGGAACTACTGACGGCCTTGGGAGAGCCAGTCCTGACAAAACTCTACCATCTGGTGAGCAAGATGTATGAAACAGGCGAAATACCCTCAGACTTCAAGAAGAATATAATAATTCCAATCCCAAAGAAAGCAGGTGTTGACAGATGTGAAAATTACCGAACAATCAGTTTAATAAGCCACAGCTGCAAAATACTAACACGAATTCTTTACAGACGAATGGAAAAACTAGTAGAAGCCGACCTCGGGGAAGATCAGTTTGGATTACGTAGAAATACTGGAACACGTGAGGCTATACTGACCTTATGACTTATCTTAGAAGAAAGATTAAGGAAAGGCAAACCTACGTTTCTAGCATTTGTAGACTTAGAGAAAGCTTTTGACAATGTTGACTGGAATACTCTCTTTCAAATTCTAAAGGTGGCAGGGGTAAAATACAGGGAGCGAAAGGCTATTTACAATTTGTACAGAAACCAGATGACAGTTATAAGAGTCGGGGGACATGAAAGGGAAGCAGTGGTTCAGAAGGGAGTAAGACAGGGTTGTAGCCTCTCCCCGATGTTATTCAATCTGTATATTGAGCAAGCAGTAAATGAAACAAAAGTAAAGTTCGGAGTAGGTATTAAAATCCATGGAGAGGAAATAAAAACTTTGAGGTTCGCCGATGACATTGTAATTCTCTCAGAGACAGCAAAGGACTTGGAAGAGCAGTTGAACGGAATGGATGGTGTCTTGAAGGGAGGATATAAGATGAACATCAACAAAAGCAAAACGAGGATAATGGAATGTAGTCGAATTAAGTCGGGTGATGTTGAGGGTATTAGATTAGGAAATGAGACACTTAAAGTAGTAAAGGAGTTTTGCTATCTGGGGAGAAAAATAACTGATGATGGTCGAAGTAGAGAGGATATAAAATGTAGACTGGCAATGGCAAGGAAAGCGTTTCTGAAGAAGAAAAATTTGTTAAAATCGAGTATAGATTTAAATGTCAGGAAGGCGTTTCTGAAAGTATTTGTATGGAGTGTAGCCATGTATGGAAGTGAAACATGGACGGTAAATAGTTTGGACAAGAAGAGAATAGAAGCTTTCGAAATGTGGTGCTACAGAAGAATGCTGAAGATTTGATTGGTAGATCACATAACTAATGAGGAGGTATTGAATACGATTGGGGAGAAGAGAAGTTTGTGGCACAACTTGACCAGAAGGAGGGATCGGCTGGTAGGACATGTTCTGAGGCATCAAGGGATCACCAATTTAGTATTGGATGGCAGCGTGGAGGGTAAAAATCGTAGGGGGAGACCAAGAGATGAATACACTAAGCAGATTCAGAAGGATGTAGGTTGCAGTAGGTACTGGGAGATGAAGAAGCTTGCACAGGATAGAGTAGCATGGAGAGCTGCATCAAACCAGTCTCAGGACTGAAGACCACAACAACAAACAACATCGTTCATCCACGGCCATCGCTCTCCACGTACGACCCAACCGCCCGACTGCGAACTACTACTCCTACTGCTGCATCCGACCCAGCCTTTATTACAGCCAACACTGCTCTCTGGTCTGATATTCTATTGTAGCATACACATCGCAGGCAGCGCGTGAGCCATCCATCGAAATTACATCTGCTCGAGTGCGCTAGCAATAAATTCCTTAGTCATGGACCTCTTACAACCTTCCTCTGTAATGGTATAAAAGCGTTGCGCCCTGGCATATCAGCCTCGGGCTCGGCGTCAAACAGCTGTGTGTCGACAGGTGAAAAATGAAAAAAAAAACACAGCTCAGAAGTACATGTGAAGTATAAGGTGGACTACGTGTGTCACATTGGTACCAAAGTTTACCAGAATTAATCCCAATGCCTCCACGGACGTACCACAAGATCCGAAGTGTGTCACACTTCCTCATAACCCCGTTTCGCCCCTTCTTTTGACGCTTGTGCGGCGGAGGTCAGACCGCGACGTTCAGAGTTGAAATCACGCGGTTTTCTAATGGTTAATGGGTGGCTGAGAAAAACTTTTCAGACATACCGCCGCTCACGATCGACACATTAAGGCCTCAGGGGGCGGCATCAAGAGCGCCAATGAAACTACCTCTTTGCATGAGGCGTTGATTCCCATACATTTATCGGTTGCAAACGACAGTTAGCAGTGTGATGAGCAACAATACGGCATTATTGACAACCTTTGAGACTCCTGACACCCTCCGGACGATTCAGCCCTTTTCTAAGGCTGCATGCGCACTAAACGTTATCGCAACCCTTTGGAGTGCAGCTTGACCGCAGTTTTTACTTTCATGTACAGGTTTGAGCCACTAGCAACCGTTCAAAACAATTCAGAGAAATCAGTAGGCACTTGTGCTTTCTGAACCCTCCTGTTTTTGGCCTTCTTACGGTGTGATCATGCAGGAGTGTGAGAGATTGTAGAGCAATCTCACTTCCGATACGGTATCATGCTGCTTAATGTTCTCAAGGAAGATGATCTTTATTACTTTGTTGCTGTACTGGATACGATCTGACGTCATTCACATGATGAAATGGTTGGCAGTAGTTAATGGTCTTGTTTGTGAGCTCTAGTGAAGGAATAGCGGTAAGCTTTACCTGTGTTCATTGGTAGAGGGTGCCGAGTTAATTGACTTCAGTAAAAGTGTACGGCGGTTGAGGGCTGAGGAGAGCGTTTTTTCTGCAGAACCTGGGTGAAAACGTTTGCGGACTGCCCAGTCCCTCGGTCTCATTCTGCAGACATATTGGATGGCGCCAGCTGGTCGTCGGCCGCTCCCAGGTAAGCTGACTAGCGTCAGGGAGTCGCTGAAGCTGTGGGCAGAGCACTGATGACTGCCAATAAAGCAGAGGATGGGCTCTTGTTAGGTAGGGAGCCGATGAGATGGCTGTGAGTTCCTACGAATTTCCGTGGGACAGGTCAGTGGCGCCCAGGCATCCAGACTCTGCCACAAAACATATATGTGAAGGTATGAAGCTTTTAGCGAGTTTATGGCTGTTCTTTGGAGAGTTCGAAATGGACACAACAGGGGAGGTAAATATCTTTTTATGGAGGGCTGTGGTTCCATCCAGGTCATGCTTTTAGCAAAGACATGGTGTAAACAAGTGGGAAAGAGGTCATGAAGCTGAAGCTTTTACCCCTTCTCCAAATTCATTTCTGAAGTCGCTGGTTGGTCGAATTAGTGTATGCAGAGCAAGGGGCGGTCTCCCAGCTTCGAATGCAGCGCTCCAGCTCGTGATTGGCTTGTCCTAAAGTGGGAGTAGTCTAAGCATGTAAATGTGCCATGCTACCGAGCTGGCGACGAAAGCTGAGAGCAGGAGAAGAACTCACTCTTGTACTGGCGTTTAGCTAGTAAAGAACGACAGGTCTTTACCTAAACTGTGAGACTTGTGTCCTTTGCTAGTGTGGCACTTAGAGCGTGTGCCAGTCACCATCTGAACCGTCAGAGGTGCTGCTTCTTGCATCATGCACACAACGAGTGATGCGCGGGTGTACTTATTTGTTTTGAGTCAACCATCTAAACATTTGACATACTCCGTCACGCATAGTTATGGCTCAGAGTCAAGTTATCTGCGTTCCGAATCAGCCGAATGCGAGACCGCATATACTTGCCTTTCTTCCGGGGCGCGCCATTAATAACAGATTGTTGCCGTCCATGACTCCAGTCGCTGAGCGCATCTTGGTGTGATGCTCTGACCAGCAGGGTAAAGTATTCGCTGCTATGGGATAGAACTCCAATATATGCTTATCAGCACCCTCTTCTTTGGAACCCTGTTTTCCTGTACTATAGAGACTTAATTGTAGCGTAATGTTTTGGCCATACCATGGAATCACATTTATGAAGTCAGATAAAGCGATTAGTTCTGGTCAGTGTGATGTGTTGATCCCCAGCTGATCACTTTGTTCACCATAGACCCGATATTACTGAACGTCTTTGTCAAATAAAAACGTTTGTGCGGCGTTTCTTAAGCCACCTTTTGTCATGTGATGTTATGTATGAATAAATCAATTGTTATTTAGACCACTAATGCTCTCAGTGTTTTGATTAACATTACCTTTGCCATTCTTATTAAAGCCTTGTTTGCAATTGAAAGTTGGAAACTTGCAAGTGCAACATTAACATGTTGTTGTTGTTGTTGTGGTCTTCAGTCCTGAGACTGGTCTGATGCAGCTCTCCATGCTACTCTATCCTGTGCAAGCTTCTTCATCTCCCAGTACCTACTGCAACCTACATTCTTCTGAATATGTTTAGTGTATTCATCTCTTGGTCTGCCCTTACGATTTTTACCCTCCACGCTGCCCTCCAATACTAAATTGGTGATCCCTTGATGCCTCAGAACATGTCCTACCAACCGATCCCTTCTTCTGGTCAAGTTGTGCCACAAACCTCTCTTCTCCCCAATCCTATTCAATACTTCCTCATTAGTTATGTGATCTACCCATCTAATCTTCAGCATTCTTCTGTAGCACCACATTTCGAAAGATTCTATTCTCTTCTTGTCTAAATTATTTATCGTCCATGTTTCACTTCCATACATGGCTACACTCCATACAAATACTTTCAGAAATGACTTCCTGACACTTAAATCTATACTCCATGTTAACAAATTTCTCTTCTTCAGAAACGCTTTCCTTGCCATTGCCAGTCTACATTTTATATCCTCTCTACTTCGACCATCATCAGTTATTTTGCTCCCCAAATAGCAAAACTCCTTTACTACTTTAAGTGTCTCATTTCCTAATCTAATACCCTCAACATCGCCCGACTTAATTCGACTACATTCCATTATTCTCGTTTTGTTTTTGTTGATGTTCATCTTATATCCTCCCTTCAAGACACCATCCATTCCGTTCAACTGCTCTTCCAAGTCCTTTGCTGTCTCTGAAAGAATTACAATGTCATCGGCGAACCTCAAAGTTTTTATTTCTTCTCCATGGATTTTAATACCTACTCCGAATTTTTCTTTTGTTTCCTTTACTGCTTGCTCAATATACAGATTGAATAACATCGGGGAGAGGCTACAACCCTGTCTCACTCCCTTCCCAACCACTGCTTCCCTTTCATGTCCCTCGACTCTTATAACTGCCATCTGGTTTCTGTACAAATTGTAAATAGCCTTTCGCTCCCTGTATTTTACCCGTGCAACCTTTAGAATTTGAAAGAGAGTATTCCAGTCAACATTGTCAAAAGCTTTCTCTAAGTCTACAAATGCTAGAAACGTAGGTTTGCCTTTCCTTAATCTTTCTTCTAAGATAAGTCATAAGGTCAGTATAGCCTCACGTGTTCCAGTATTTCTACGTAATCCAAACTGATCTTCCCCGAGGTCGGCTTCTACTAGTTTTTCCATTCGTCTGTAAAGAATTCGTGTTAGTATTTTGCAGCTGTGGCTTATTAAACTGATTGTTCGGTAATTTTCACATCTGTCAACACCTGCTTTCTTTGGGATTGGAATTATTATATTCTTCTTGAAGTCTGAGGGTATTTCGCCTGTTTCATACATCTTGCTCACCAGATGGTAGAGTTTTGTCAGGACTGGCTCTCCCAAGGCCGTCAGTAGTTCCAATGGAATGTTGTCTACTCCGGGGGCCTTGTTTCGACTCAGGGCTTTCAGTGCTCTGTCAAACTCTTCACGCAGTATCGTATCTCCCATTTCATCTTCCAGTTCCATAATATTGTCCTCAAGGGCATCGCCCTTGTATAGACCCTCTATATACTCCTTCCACCTTTCTGCTTTCCCTTCTTTGCTTAGAACTGGGTTTCCATCTGAGCTCTTGATGTTCATACAAGTGGTTCTCTTATCTCCAAAAGTCTCTTTAATTTTCCTGTAGGCAGTATCTATCTGACCCCTAGTGAGATAAGCCTCTACATCCTTACATTTGTCCTCTAGCCATCCCTGCTTAGCCATTTTGCACTTCCTGTCGATCTCATTTTTGAGACGTTTGTATTCCTTTTTGCCTGCTTCATTTACTGCATTTTTATATTTTCTCCTTTCATCAGTTAAATTCAATATTTCTTCTGTTACCCAAGGATTTCTACTAGCCCTCGTCTTTTTACCTACTTGATCCTCCGCTGCCTTCACTACTTCATCCCTCAAAGCTACCCATTCTTCTTCTACTGTATTTCTTTCCCCCATTCCTGTCAGTTGTTCCCTTATGCTCTCACTGAAACTGTGTACAACCTCTGGTTCTTTCAGTTTATCCAGGTCCCATCTCCTTAAGTTGCCACCTTTTTGCAGTTTCTTCAGTTTTAATCTACAGGTCATAACCAATAGATTGTGGTCAGAGTCCACATCTCCCCCTGGAAATGTCTTACAATTTAAAACCTGGTTCCTAAATCTCTGTCATAACATTATATAATCTATCTGATACCTTTTAGTGTCTCCAGGTTTCTTCCATGTATACAACCTTCTATCATGATTCTTAAACCAAGTGTTAGCTATGATTAAGTTGTGCTCTGTGCAAAATTCTACCAGGCGGCTTCCTCTTTCATTTCTTAGCCCCAATCCATATTCACCTACTACGTTTCCTTCTCTCCCTTTTCCTACACTCGAATTCCAGTCACCAATGACTATTAAATTTTCGTCTCCCTTCACTGTCTGAATAATTTCTTTTATTTCATCATACATTTCTTCAATTTCTTCGTCATCTGCAGAGCTAGTTGGCATATAAACTTGTACTACTGTAGTAGGTGTGGGCTTCGTATCTATCTTGGCCACAATAATGCGTTCACTATGCTGTTTGTAGTAGCTTACCCGCAATCCTATTTTCCTATTCATTATTAAACCTACTCCTGCATTACCCCTATTTGACTTTGTGTTTATAACCCTGTAGTCACCTGACCAGAAGTCTTGTTCCTCCTGCCACCGAACTTCACTAATTCCCGCTATATCTAACTTTAACCTATCCATTTCCCTTTTAAAATTTTCTAACTTACCTGCCCGGTTAAGGGATCTGACATTCCACGCTCCGATCCGTAGAACGCCAGTTTTCTTTCTGCTGATAACGACATCCACTTGAGTAGTCCCCGCCCGGAGATCCGAATGGGGGACTATTTTACCTCCGGAATATTTTACCCAAGAGGACGCCATCATCATTTAATCATACAGTAAAGCTGCATGCCCTCGGGAAAAATTACGGCCGTAGTTTCCCCTTGCTTTCAGCCGTTCGCAGTACCAGCACAGCAAGGCCGTTTTGGTTATTGTTACAAGGCCAGATCAGTCAATCATCCAGACTGTTGCCCTTGCAACTACTGAAAAGGCTGCTGCCCCTCTTCAGGAATCACACGTTTGTCTGGCCTCTCAACAGATACCCCTCCGTTGTGGTTGTACCTACGGTACGGCTATCTGTATCGCTGAGGCACGCAAGCCTCCCCACCAAGGGCAAGGTCCATGGTTCATGGGGGGGGGGGGGGGGGGGGAACATTAACATGTGAGTGAATAAAACGGCAAAGGTCCCCTCTAAGACCACTTGTTCGGCAACAGCCTTGGTGCCACCCATGACACTTTGCTATGCGCATTAGAAATGAGTCACTGAGAGCCGAAGAGGTATAACTCAGTTTTTCCCAAGTCTGAGAAATAAAGGATTTTGCATTTCGTTTAATGTAAATTCATGCTTTACAATACTTCGTGGTTCATTTGATTAAATGTACAAATGAAATATTTTAATTACGTTTACCACAGAGATTTTAGTTACTTTTACCTTAAATTCCTTTTCGTAGTCCCTAAAAGTAGGAGAACCACATTTCCTCTCAGAAATTTACTCACAGTGAAAGGTAAAGTGGTGTAAATCAGGAGTTGTACCATTCTTCTTATAAATGTTTTGGTGAAGTTGAATACCTAAGAAGGAATACGCTGTCTTCTAATCTCCATAACTGCAATTTATTTATAGATCATAAACATAATGTGGTATATTAAATGTGAGTTCACTTATTGCTCACATTATGCAGTATCTCGCACAAATTGAGTTAAAATATTTACGTTATTGTTAATTGCTTGAATGGTACCTTTTAAGTCCGTCTAACTGTTCAGCAGTAGTTTCATCTACGAATTATAAATAAACAATTGTTTCTAAATGTCGAAATTTCTTGTTCTTGTCATGTTGATATTTCAAAATGCTTTGTAATGGAGCATGTCTGTTTACTCGATTTCACGTCTCACATCATCTTCTTCTGCCGAAGGGTCAACACGTTCAGGTGCAGACTTCTGAGCCGAGCTTGCAGTTACCACTTGGTTGAATAAATCGCGGTGCGCCAGAGAGGTGTGCAGCACGTGTCATCATGTCGTTCTTTTATGTCTCGGTAACAGGCCGCACAGTATTGTTGAGAGGGATGAGTTTTATGGTTTATGTAGTTAATATGAGACATCACTGCTTGATTGGTGTAGGCTTTAACATAGACTTCAACACTGAGTGCAAATTTCACTCACAAAGACAATTTCTGCTATAATAAAATATTACAAATCTATAGACAGAAAACGATGCTAAAACGTATTAGCACTGTCACGATACCATTTTGATTTTAGAGCGTAAACAAACACGCGAAACAAAACAGAACAACAAGAACACGTGCTTTTGCCGCTTGACTTATACCACTCTTCCCGCGAATGCAGTTCACTCTGGCGTGAGAGGAAGAATGAATTTGGAGCTCTCAAGTGGCTCCGGTGGAAGTTACCGTTATACCATCTCTCCACAACAAATTTCCGTGCATTGTCAATAAACTGAGAGGTATAACTCAAAGTATTTCGACGTAGAACACTTTGGTTCTTGGCGGCTCGCAAACGCCCGTCAGTAATTTCGATACGATGTCAGCCTTGCGGCTATTCTAGGCCAGAGCGTTAGGCAACCCCATCGACACCCTGGTGTGGAGTTTGCCTACATTCAGGCGCTCGAGCAGCCGTGAGACAGATTTGGTATCAAATTTTCTGACCGGTAAGTTTTTAACGGGCTCAACAATGGTGCAGGGCTGGTATCGAGGGTGTTGCCGACTTGTGTGGTGATACAGAGACACTTCGTGATTTCATAAGCGCATATCAGTGCCGAACGCTGCCTTGGTCACGCCATAAGAGGAAACGAGAAAGGAGGGATCAAAAAGTATAAAAACGCTTTTCTGCTTCGGATGACCTTCAGATTTCATCGAATGGTTCTGAACGGTCCCTAGTTATTTCAGCTCGTACACGACAGAAAAAATTGCTGTCACCTTGAACGAAATTTCAATGTTACGCGTCGCAATGGGAGCCAGTTACAGGATTTCGGAAAAGTCGTCCCTGAATTCTTTTACACAGTGTATTTGCATCAGTTACCTGATTCTAATTGAGATTCATTTCTTTTGTTGCCATGGTATACTACTTTTTTATTTATTTAAAACTTGTTGTTAAGCTCTGAATCACTCTGAAAACCTTACGATGATCTGAATGAATACTTATGCAGTTTTTTCAGTCGTTATAGATGGCTGGTTCATCTGCCAAAATCTGAGGTTACTATGTTGTTTCCCAGCTCATTAATATGCGACAAGAACAGCAAGGGTCCCAACACCTTACCTGGGGCTTGCCTGAAGTAGCTTCTGTTTCTGTCGATGACTCTGCCGACCAATAAATCCTCAACCCAGGCACAAATTTTGTTTGCTACTCCATCTGAACCTACTGTCATGACTAAGCGTTGGTGTGGTAATGAGTCAAATGATTTCTTTAAATTCCAGGAGTACTTCATCCACACGTTTGGCTTGATCAACGGCGTTCAAGGAGTTACCTGAGAAAATCACAGGTCAGGTTACGCATTATCAGTATTTTCTGAATCACTGCTGGTTGTCGTGGAGGTGGTCATTTTCTTTGAGACACCCCATTATTCTGAACGCAGATTATGTTCTATGTTTCTAGTACAAAAGATATATGTCAGTGAGATAGGACACCAGTTTTATGAATCTTTCTTCAAAATGGTTCAAATGGCTCTGAGCACTATGGGACTTAACATCTATGGTCATGAGTCCGCTAGAACTTAGAACTACTTGAACCTAACTAACCTAAGGACGTCACACAACACCCAGTTATCACGAGGCAGAGAAAATCCCTGACCCCGCCGGGAATCGAACACGGGAACCCGGGCGTGGGAAGCGAGAACGCTACCGCAGACCACGAGCTGCGGACATGAATCTTTCTGCTATCCTCCTTGCTGAAGTGGGTAACGTATGCTTTTTCCGTCACTGAGTAATGTGTTTTGCTCTTCGGATCAACCGTATATTATGGTTAAAATAATAAATAACTCATCAGCAAATTCTACAATGAATGTGACAAAGATCCAAGCCTTGTTTAATTTTAACGATTTCAGTTGTTTCTCAACAGCACTAACACTAACATCTACTGTATGAGACTCATCTTTGTAGTAGTGTGAGAAGAAAACTGGGCAGAGCATTAGTAGGTTCCTTAGGAAAGGAACGTTGGTTGGTTTGGGGAAGGAGACCAGACAGCGTGGTCATCGGTCTCATCGGATTAGGGAAGGATTGGGAAGGAAGTCGGCCGTGCCCTTTCAGAGGAACCATCTCGGCATTTGCCTGGAGTGATTTAGGGAAATCACGGAAAACCTAAATCAAGATGGCCGGACGCGGGATTGAACCGTCGTCCTCCCGAATGCGAGTCCAGTGTCTAACCACTGCGCCACCCCGCTCGGTAAAGGAACGTTTGAAAATCGTGTTCAGCATTTCGTAAAGGTAACTGCTGTGTTGGCAGAAGAGACAACACCGTGTTGCTAGAGGAGGCCGAAATGCACGCGTTAAAGCTCACGCAGACTGGCGTGAGGTCTGGAACAGTTAAGGGAATTAATATAGCCAATAAGGTGCGTTGCTGCTGGAATATTTAACTTTAATCCATAATTGGTGTACATCGCTCTTGACGGTACATTAATAACAATCTCAACATAAACTGGTAATGGCGCCTTGCTAGGTCGTAGCAAATGACGTAGCTGAAGACTATGCTAACTATCGTCTCGGCAAATGAGAGCGTATTTGTCAGTGTAGCTTCGCTAGCAAAGTCGGCTGTACAACTGGGGCGAGTGCTAGGACGTCTCTCTAGACTTGCAGGGTGGCGGCGCTCGGTCTGCAATCACTGACAGTGGCGACACGCGGGTCCGACGTATACTAGCGGATCGCGGCCGATTTAAAGGCTACCACCTAGCAAGTGTGGTGTCTGGCGGTGACACCACACTAACAGTCGAAAATAAGGCAACTGGCTCCGAATTACTGTCGAAATGAGCTGGGAAATGTACGAGGGTGTGCAAAAGTAATGCCTCCAAAAATGTTATGTAAAAGCTCTTAAAGCTTTTTAAATAAATGAAACGCTATTACCATTCTGCATCGTTAGTCTTCATGTCTACATATTTAGGTCTCAACAGTGTAGGAAAAGATTGCTACTTACCATAAAGAAGACATGTCAAGTTGCAGATAGGAAAAGATTGCTACTTACCAAAAAGAAGACATGTCAAGTTGCAGACAGGAACGATCAAAAGACACTCACTTTAGCTTTCGGCCACTGCCTTCATCAGTAAAGAGGACACACACACACACACACACACAATATTCACACACACACACACACACACACACACACACACACACGCAAGCAGACCTCACACAACCACGAGCACCAACTGCCAACTCCAGCATCTTGGGCCAGAATGCAACATCACCTGGGATGCAAACAGCAATCTGGAGGGGAGGAGGGGATGGAGAATGGGAAGGGGAAGGGATAGTAGAGTACTGGTTGGGAGAGAGACGAACGCTCTGGTGGAGTGTACAGGCACTAGACTGAAGACAGGTGCAGCGTCAGGATGTTGTGAGACAGGGAGTTGGGGAAAAAAGAAACAAAAAAGCAGAAGAGTGGGCAAAGACGAGCGGATGCATCGGCAGAGGGCTGCAAATAAACAGGGTGGGAGACGGGAATATAGAGGAAATGACAGAAGAGAAGGGGTGGAATGTGTTGTGTGGAGGTTGTGGGGACAGTATGTTACTGTAAGTTGAGACCGTGATAATTACGGGAGCAGAGAATGTCTTGTAAGAGTAACTCCCATCTGTGCAGTTCAGAAAAGCTGGTGGTGGAGGGAAGGAGCCAGATGGCTCGGGTAGTGAAGCAGCCTTTGAAATCAAATGTGTTATATTTAGCTACATGTTGTGCCACGGGGTAGTCTACTTTTCTCTTGGCCACAGTTTGGTGGTGGCCATTCATCCTGGTGGACAGATGGTTTGCAGTCATGCCAGTATAAAAAGCTGTGCAATGATTGCAGCAGAGCTGGAAAATGTCATGGCTGCTTTCAAAGGGGGCCCGACCCCTGATGGGATAGGATGAACCTGTGACAGGACTGGAATAAGAAGTGCTGGGTGGGTGGATTGGGTAGGTTTTGCACCTCGGTCTTCCACAGTGATATGGTCCCTGTAGTAAGGGGTTGGGTTTGAGAGTGGCATAGGGATGGACTAGGACATTGTGGAGTTTGGGTGAGGGATAGAACACCACTTTAGGAGAGCTGTGAAGTATCTCAGGTAGGATGTCCATTTCAGACCATGATGATAGATAATCAAAGCCCTGGTGAAGTATGTGGTTCGTCTGTTCCAGTCTGGGGTGGTACTGGGTGACGAAGGGGACTCTCCTTGGTGGGTGGTTTTTGGGGTGGTGAGGGGATTGGAGCCATGAGGGGAAATGACATGGGAAATCTGTTCACGGTGTATGTCTGTGGGATAATGCCTGTCTGTGAAGGTCTTGGTGAGACCCTCGACATACTGAACAAGGAAGTTTTTGACACTGCAGATACACAATCCCCAGGTAGCCAGGCTATATGGGAGGGATTTTCTGGTGTGAAAGGGATGACAGCTGTCAAAATGCAGGTACTGTTGGTGGTCGGTGTGCTTAATGTGGACAGAGATGCGGATGGAGCCATCAGAGATGGGAGGTCAACAGCCAAGAAGGTGGCACGCTGGGTTAAGGAGGACCATGTGAAGCTGATGGAAGCTGTTGAAGTTGTGAAGGAATCAAGATAGGTGTCTTGGCCCTGGGTCCAGATCATCAAGACACCACCAATGAACCTGAAACAGGTTGGAGGTGTTTGGTGTTTTGGGAGGCTGGGAAGGTCTGCTCTAGATGGCCTACAAAATTGTTCGCATATGGGGATGCCATGCAGGTGCCCATGGTTGTGCTGCAGGCTTGTTTGTACTCCTTCCATTGAAATGATAAGTAGTTGTGAGTTAGGATAAAGTTATTAAGGTGAATTAGGTATGAGGTAGTAGGTTTGGAGTGTGGACGTTAGGATAGGTCAATAGCGGTAAGACTATGGGCATGAGGGATGTTGTTGCACAGGGAGGTGGTGTGGTGAGGAGGGACCCAGGAGGTAAAGACATGGGGATGGCGGAGAGTCAGTGAAGGAAGTGATTGGTGTCTTTGATGTGGGAGGCTAGATTATGGGCAATTGGTTGGAGGTGTCGGTCAATGAGTGCCAAAATTCTTTCAGTGGGGGCATATTAACCAGCCAGAATTGTGTGTACAGGAACGTTTGATTTGTGGGTCTTGGGGACTATAGAACGCGGGGGTGTGGGGTGTCATAGGGATGAGTAGGGAAATGGATTCAGGGGAGATGTTCTGGAAAGGCCTTAAGGCTTTAAGCACGGATTGGAGATTTTGTTGTTGTTCTGGGATGGGATCACTGTGGCAAGGTTTATAGGTAGAGGAATCAGGCAATTGACGGACGTCTTCTGCAAGGTGTCAGTGCGATTCATAACAACAGTGGTGGAGCCTTTGTCTGCAGGTAGGATGATTAGGTCAGGACTTGTTTTGTGTATGCTGTTCTTTCTTATTCTTCTTTCTTCTCTGATTTTGTTACTTATTTCTCAACATAGTCACCCTGGTGACGAACACATTTCTCCCAACGAGAGACCAGTTCGTTGATACCGTCATTATAGAACGTTCGAGATTGTTGACAGAGACACAGCCTCACCTCTGCTTGCACCGCTTTATCACTACCAAAGTGAAGTCCTCGAAAATGTTCGTTAAGTATCGGAAACAGATGAAGCTCAGATGTGTTCAAGCGGGATTGTATGGAGGATGATCGATGACAGTGAACACAAGGGCTAGGACTGTTGCAGGTGTTGCAGCGCTTGTGAGTGGACTGTCATTGTCATAGTGAGTGTCAGGGTGTTCCACCTGTGGACGAACTCTTCGAATTCCAAACTCGATTACAGCACGCTGTTTCCCACTCTCTGACATAGTTACGTTACACACCGCCATGTTACATTCTACAATTCGGAGCCCTCTCTTGCCGGAGGGCTGCAAATATACAGACACGAAGAATAAAGACGTACACTGTTAAAATCGTTTGTTTTATTTAAAAAGGTTTAAGAGTTTTCACGTAAAATATTCTGAGGCATTACTTTTCAATTCCAGTCATTTCCAGTCCTTCTGAATTTCAGTTAATACAATTTTAATGAAAGTAGTTCAAATTTCTATGTGGTTGACTCAGTAAAAGTTCTCACAATTTGCCAAAAACTGAAAGAAGATGAGTGACTCCTACGAAACGATACGGCCAGCACTCCACTACGGACTGCTGCGCCGTATGGCTAATTACTTACTTTAGTTGTAGTTCACGTAAAGTAGAAATACATGTGCGTTTGTTATTCTGAAAATACGTCATACGTCATCTGCACAAAGCTAAAATATTTCCGTCCAACTGTGGAAGTAAATTACGTTGATCTACAACAAAAAAGTCGATCCCTGGTATATTTCCAAAAAGGCTAGTACCATAATTTGTAATAGACTCATTAACCTAAGAACAATCGGAAATTAACTGCAGAAGAAAGTTCTCGCTAAGACTTTTTTTCTCTGAATCCAGGAAACTTTGGATGATCATATACTCCTACCAAAATTTCCATGTAATTCTGTGCCCGTGACAAGTGATCTTCCGAGGCGTTCATTGCTGGAACATCATTTTGTCCAACTTGGCGTGAAGGTTTAATACGTAGGGTGTTTCTTTCAGTAGATTTTTTTGTTAAATTTATGACCCTTTTTGAAGATTGTCACTGCGGCAAGCACCCGACAAGTATCAGTGTATACACGTCTTTTCTTACTTTAGAAATTCGAAACACACCATAGTTAAAATTCCAGATCTATTTTACGAAGTTGCTATAAAAATGATATGTGCATACATCTCATATTTGAAGAAGAAGTACAAAAAAATAAATTTCAACTGCGTTGATTAATGGAATTAATTACCCACTCGATACACAGCGACGTAAATCTTAAATAATTTTGCGAGTGGTAGTTGAATCTGTACTTAAACAAACATTGGGGTTTTGATACTCCTTCCTTGGACCTGCTGAGATTTATTGCAGGTTGAAGAACGTTGAAAGAAGTTTGCGTAATGTCAAGCGGGGGACATATTTGTGCTTATTTCGGGAAGCTTGCTTCGATATTTGTTCTTTATTCCATTTCTCTGAATAAACCTTTTTTATCACGGTGTGACTTGGCATATTCCACATTAATTTTTTTTTCTTCATCCGTCTTTTGACCAATTTGATGCTGCCCGCCACGAATTCCTTCCCGTGGCAACCTGTTCATCTCAGAGTAGTACCTGCACAAATCGTCCACAATTATTTGTTAGACGTATTTCAATCTCTGCCTTCCTCTCCAGGCTTTAACCTCTATAGCTTCGTCAAGTACCATGAAAGTTATACTCTGACATATTAATATGTAGTTATCACATTGTGCCTTCTTAATGTCAATGTTTTCCACACGTTCCTGTATTCGCCGAAACGCAAGAAACGTCCCAATTTCTTATCAGTTCACCTAATTTTCAATACCTTTCTGTAGCGCTATATCTCAAAGGCTTCGATTCTCCTCTCTTGTGGTTTCCCCACAGACTGCGGAGTGGTCCAAAGATTCTCAGAAATTTATCCCTCAAATTAGGGCCGATGTGTGACACCAGTACATTTCTTTTGGCCAGGATTGACCTCTCTGCCTGTGCTCGTCTACTCTTTGCGACGTCCTTACTTTGACCATCATGAGCTGTTTTGCTCCCCCTGCAAAAGCATTCCTTCATTTCGTGTACATAGGGGTCCCCAGTTTCGATGGTAAGTTTGCTGTTATTTTCATTTCAAAATTTCTAATGCATCATCGAAAGTGAGCATTCGTCAGAGACAGGGGTATCATCAGGAGTGCCCCAGGAAAGTGTGATAGGACCGCGCTTTATATACATAAATGATCTCACGGCTAGGGTGAATAGCAATCTGCCGCTCTTTTCTGCTGGTGCTGTTGCATGCGGGAAGCTGCCGTCGTTGAGTGACTGTAAGATAATACGAGAAGACTTACACAATATTTGTAGTTGGTGTTATGAATGGCAGTTTTATCTAAATGCAGATCAAATGGTTCAGATGGCTTAGAGCACTAAAGGGACTTAACATCTGAGGTCAACAGTCCCCTAGTACTTAGAACTACCAAACCTAACTCAGCTGAGGATATCACACACATCTATGCCCGAGGCAGGATTCGTACCTGCGACCGTAGCAGTCGCGTGGTTCCGGACTGAAGCACCTAGAACCGTTCGGCCACCGCGGCCAGCTCTAAATGTATAGAAATGTAAGTAACACAGAAGGGCAGGAAAATTAATCCCATATAATGTTGGAGTAATTCATTACTTGTGTAGTGTTTCAAACAATCAGTTGGATTAAACATCTGGGTGTAACGCTGCAAAGCGATGTGAAACGGAACGAGTCCGTAAGAGCGGTAGTAGGAAAGATGAATGCTCGATTTCGGCTTACTGCGAGGATTCTAGAAAATTATGGTTCATCTGGAAAGAGAATGTGTGAAGAACACTAGTGTGAACCATTCTTGAGTACTGCTTCGAGTGATTGGAATACCCAGCAGATCGCATTAAAAGAAGAGATCAAAGCAGTATAGAGGTAGGTTTGTTCAAAAAACGAGTATTACAGATATGCTTCGTGAAATCAAGTGGGAATCGTTGGAGGGAAGACGACATTATTTTCGCCGAACGCTATTCAGAAAATTTTGAGAACCGAGGTTTGAAGTAAACTACAAAACGATTGTACTTCCACCAACGAAAATTTCGCGTAAGAGCCACAAGGATAAGAAGAATTACGGCTCGTACGGAGGTATAAAGACAGGCTCCAGCTCTTGGCTGATGTACATCTACAGAGCGGCAAGTTGTTTATCTTTTTCTGTGTTTCCCCCACACTACAGTTATTAAATATCGTGCGTATTTTTCTGTTTAAAGGGTTTAATCTTGGGTTTTTGTATGTGTAAACTCACTCACTCTGTAGCACAGTAGTTGCTCACTGAACATGCTGCTACACAGATAACGCATCAATGTCCAGGAGAGCTGGCTGAAACACGAGTTGGAAAGCACTGAGATATTAGCGAGTGAAGGAACGATATCATAAAGACACTTTAGGGGCTATAGGAGGGGGAGTCTTCATTGAGTTGACAGATATATTGTCTTTATTGAAGTCTACGTTGAGTGTGACAGTGAAGACATCTGGTCGCGTACAGCAGGAGCAGATGAAACCACATTAATTGGTGGATGTTATCACCGGCCACCCTGTGGCTGTGACGGTTCTAGAGTCACTCAAAGAAAGTCTACAGCCAGTAGCAAGTAAATATCCTGATCATACAATACTACACTCATGCTCATAAATTAAGGATAATGCTGATACATGATGAAACAACGCTCTGGTGGGTGGTTTACAGGTTTAAATCACCTCGGGGTATGACCATGCGATGCAATTGACCTGCGATTGTCGCACGGTGGCGCTGGCAGCATTCCACATACGGTGAGGTGTGTCGGTGCATGTCAGAGTACGGTGCAGCTAGTAAGTGTGCAGACATTTTCAGACGTGCTAGTGGTGGCTGTGTGTTGAAAATGGCTCAAAGAAAACATATTGATGAGTTTATGAGGGGTAGAATACTAGGGCGACTGGAGGCTGGTCAAACACAGCAGGTCGTAACACGGACCCTCCGTGTGCCGCAAAGTGTGACCTCACGATTATGGAAACGATTCCAGCATAAAGGAAACGTGTCCAGGCGCTACAGTACGGGACGTCCACAGTGTACAATACCACAAGAAGAGCGATATCTCACCATCAGTGCCCGCAGACAGAGTACTGCAGGTAGCCTTGTTCGGGACCTTACCGCAGCCACAGGGACAGTTTTCTCCAGACACACAGTCTATAGACGACTGAATAGACGTGGTTTATTCGCCCTCCACTGAACCCTGGTCACAGGAGAGCCCGTAAAGCCTGGTGTCAAGAACATAGCACATGGTAATTGAAACAGTGGTCCCACATTATGTTCACAGACGATTCCAGGTATAGTTTGAACAGTGGTTCTCGCCGGGTTTTCATCTGGAGTGAACCAAGAACCAGATACCAACCTCTTAAAGGGACCAGTATGGAGGTCGTGGTTTGATGATGTGGAGTGGGATTTTGATTGGTGCACGTACACCCCTGCATGTCTTTGACAGAGGAACTGTAACAGGTCAGGTGTATCGGGACGTCATTTTGCACCAGTATGTCCGCCTTTTCAGGGGCGCAGTGGGTCCCAACTTCCTCCTGAAGGACGATAACGCACGGCCCCACCGAGCTGCCACCGTGAAGGAGTACCTTGAAACAGAAGATATCAGGACAATAACTCTCCACACCACGAATTACAGTCTGCTTAGCTTTCTCCATAATTCTCTTGCGGCCTTCCTGTTCTCCAGACGTAAACCCCATCGAGCACGTCTGGGATGCTCTCGGTTGGCGTATTGCTGCACGTCTTCAAAACCTTACGACACTTCAGGAGCTCCGACAGGGCACTGGTGCAAGAATGGGGGGCTATACCCCATCAGCTGTTCTACCAGCTGATCCAGAGCATGCTAACCCGTTGTGCGGCCTGTGTACGTGTGCATGGTGATCGTATCGCATATTGATGTCGGGGTACATGCGCGGCAACAGTGGAGTTTTGTATCACATGTGTTTCGGTACGGTTTTCTCAACTTATCACCAATACCGTGGACTTAGAGATCTGTGTCGTGTGTGTTCCATATGTGCATATGCTATTAGTGCCAGATTTGCGTAGTGCCACGTTGTGTGGCACCACATTCTGCAATTATCCTTAATTTATGAGCATGAGTGTAGTTGCATACGACTTTAATCTATCGAGTATACGCTGGGATGTCAATGTACTCATTGCGGGAGGTACAGACAGTTATGCGATATACTTTTGAACACGTTTTCTGAAAACTGCCTCGAGCCTCTAATTCGGCAGTCATATGCAATAGAAATAGCTTACACCTTGTAGCTACATGTAGGTTGGACCTTATCGACAATAGGAGTATAGAAACGGGAATTAGCGATGATGATGTCATTATAGCAACTATGATTACAAAAGTCAACAAATCTGTCAAGAAGGCTTAGGAGAGTGTTTCTGCTAGGTAGAGGAGATAAGCAGTTGTTAGTACCTCACATATACAGTGAATTGGCACCACTTAGTTTTAGTAAGATGTATGTAGAAGAATTATAGGCAAAGTTGAAACGTCCCCTTATAACAATTATACACGACTGTGCTGATAAACCTCTTACACTATTTGCTTTTCAAACAGCTGAGCAAAACTGAACGTACTCAAACATTCACTAAAGTGACACACAATATTTTTAGCGCAACGCAATCTGACTATCAAAGATCCCTGCAAAAGAATGGCCCTGAATAACATTAACCTATACCTTTCACAAATCACTTACCTCACAAAAATCTTCGTTACTGGAACTACTGCAATACAGCGAGCGCCACTACTGCCAGCTAAATAAAAGATTCAAACTACTGAAGGCACTAACTACTGATAGGGATAGTTAGCAAATGAAAGATTTTAATAGAGAACAAACACTGTATTTACCTTAATATCATCATATATATAGCAGTTCATGACAAATTACAAAACTCCGCCATCTCTCTCCCCACATCCACCACTGCTGGCGGCTCACCTCCAACTGTGCAACGCTACGCGCTGTTCACATCCAGCTGCCGCTGCCTAACACTACAATGGCAGACAACAATGCAAACTAGCCACAGGCTGCACACAGCACAGCCAGTGATTTTTATACAGAGCGCTACGTAACGTTGCCAATAAGAAAACATATACAGCCTACTTACATAAATAAAACATAAACAGCCTACTATAAACAGCCTACTTACATAGCCCCCATGCTCCCCACAAAAAATTTTACAAAATATTTTCGAGCAGTGGCCAATAATGACTTGAAAAAATTTTTCATAATTACAATAACAAAGATATCAAATGCACACACTTATTTATACAATGTTGGTCAAAAGCTAAAATTTTCTCACAGTCCATAAAGACAGTCCTGATCATTCATCATAATAGTAATTACAATTTTTTTTCACAAAGTCTCATTAGTAAAAAAAAATTGCACACAGAAGTAGTGGATTTCCATGCAGTCTTGAAGAAGTAGTGTTGTCCTTCCAACAGAAAGACAGTGCTGACTCTTGACATGCAGACAGGTAATGGGCCTCAACAGAGCAAACCCACAGCAGAGTCAGTCGAAGTTTTGAAGAAGATTGTTAGGTAGGTCGTCACAGAGCAGACCCACTGTAGTCCTGGTAGAGATTACGGTATTGGTGGGTCATCAGAGGTGCAGACCCACTGTAGTCCTTGTAGAGATGGCCAGCAGTCATCTGTTGCGACTGTGCAGGTGCACAATCACCATTGAAGAGTCTTGCGGATAATAGAGGAAGTCCATAACCACCACTTGTGCACTCACAAAGTTTTTTGGAAGTGTCCTTAGAACCAGCAATGCTGTTATCCAGTCCCTTGCTGAATTATCAACACATGTGCAAACACTAACAGTCCCTACTTCTCACATATTGTCCATATACTATGACCAACAGAAACGTGTGCAGTGAAATGTAACGTACAAGTTACTTAATTAGATGAACTGGTGTCAATTACAATATTATAACATAAGAATACAATTACAAAGGTACAAAATACATCATTAAAGAACATAACAATACAGATAACATTTGTAGTATAGGCTTTACAACAGAATCGAAATAACATATACATCAGTGTTACAGGAATCATAAGTACATACATAAAAGATCAGAATAACTTTCGAAACATCAACTTCACACTTGAGCAACAAAACAGAATAAATAATGCCTAACATCTTTACAAAGTAAATAACATATTATTAATGCCAATTATATTTGAGGATAACAGTATTCCTCATCATAGTGAATGTAGCTTAGTATTAGAAGAAGAAAAAATTCTATGAAACTACTCAGAGGCAGGAAGAAAATAAATACACAAGGGTACACAAACACATAGTGGGATAACACAAAAGGAAAGGACAGGGTTTGTTTTACTGCAGTATTTCGCATGGAGATCTCCCTTCGTTCATCATTATTCCCAAAAGTCCTATCTAAGCCTGCTTTCTGTATTCTGTTCACATCCTCTGTCAAAAATAGTTTTTCTCCACTGTACAGTATCCTTTTTTTTTTGCCCAAACCATTTTCATATAGCTTCTCAATACATTTCTTCCAAGTCACCATAGTTAGTTTCTTATATAGTCTACCCCCTCTTAAGCTAACTTAAAACTACTGAGTTCAGACGCTAAACTAAGGGACGAGGCAATGCAGCAGCACAAAACAATTAACACAAACATCAATGACAAAAAATAGAAATGGCAAAGCAAGCAGCATAAATTACAACTAATATAAGGCAATGAGCAGCAAACAATAAAAATAAATTATTAGTAAAACTGGCTTAACAGAATAATACAAAGTCAAATTCAATAACACTATGCCTGGCAAACAGCAGCAACTTATACCTAAACATGACATAGCTCAAGCAGAAAAAATATTACAGTAAAAACAACAATGCAGATAAGGGAAATGTATATTCACATCTTAATGTCTATGTAATTAAAGTGGTGCACCACAAGAAGTTATTCTACAAAAAAAATTACCAAGTAGTTGGAAAGAAAATTCCGTATGCAATTCCTGTGAAGGGAAATGTCTTTTTATGCTCCTTCGTTTTTTTGAATAGTTCATAAAAGTATCTGTAGGCATAAAATATCTATATTAGTACATTCATAAAATTTTATTTTAACCAATGCTGCAGTGCAGCTAGAAACTAGATATTAAACAAAATGTGTAAATAAATACATAAAGCAAGCCATATGGCATTTCTCTCAACTAGCAAGACTATAGCCGTGAAATGTTTCTCATCGTTTCATTAGGCATTTCAGTAAATATCATAAATTACGAGCTCCACAGTATGCTTTCAACAAGTAAATGTCCATAGCGAGGATAATGGCCTCCCCCTTTTTTTTTTCTACCTGTGCTTCCGGAAAGGCACACCCTAATGGCTTGTTCTCCAGGTGTCTGACACAGCTGTGTGCCGACGACGCACGTGCAGGTGGTCACTTAACTTTCTTACGGAAATATTTACGACAGCAGTTTCCGCTACAGTGACAGTCTCATAAAAATTTCATAGGTCGAGAATTTACGTTGCAAATGTGTAGAAACAAAATCCTATGAATATAACAGTGTCCAAAAAAATTTTCGCCGTCATTGTGATACATTCACGCATTTACACACATTTCATAACTCTTAAAGTACGATTCTTGGTTTCCAACATCCTTTTTCACAAGTCAGGAGTCCCTAACTTCTATTCATTATTCATATACATATAAACACGTAATCACATTCCTCATATATGGTAGCATCATCTTATTGACATAAACATACCTCAACAGCATAATACACATCGTCGTCATAAAAATAACATCATAACACCTCAGTCAAATCTCAAAAACGTCGTAGCTTTCTGCAAAAGTTTCAAAACCTAAAGAAAATTTTCTGCTCATTTCAGTAGTGTCATCTACCTCAAACATACTTTAAAAATCATGATCTCATACCAGATACATCATTCAAAGCTCTCATAGTATCACAATGGTTATGAAAAAATATGAAGAGTTCACAAAGTACAGACAAAATACAATTTCGTAAGTGTGAAGTTACCCAACTGTGTAATTGCGTAAACATGTGTCACTGATGTAGTAAAAAAAATGTTTATCTCTCAGTTAAATGATCAGATAGCTGTGTAATTTATGTTTTAGAGAAATATGGTACCGATGTGTAAAGTTGTATAAGCAAATACCATATTAGCTAGGGTTCCTTGTGCTTGCCAAACACATGGTACACAAAGTAAGCATGTACCCCCCTGAGGATTAATGTAATTATACCCTCAGGTGTTACAGATTACAGCAATGGAATGAAATGTATCACGGAAAACTTTCTTTGTAATTCAAAAATCTTTAAAAATAAATGTTTTAAGTACAAAATTAATCACTGAAATGCGTGTCCTGTAGCGCTAAATGTGCATCTTGTTGTAAGATAATCTCTGTGGAAGTGTCGTAGTTATTGTCCTCCGAAAGCTAAGTTCAGCGGAAGCAAATGTACTTACCTCATGATAAACAAAAGTGAAATGCTTTGCGTATAGATTTCTTAGTTATTACGCTTACTGTTGTGATGAAGAAATTACTGTGCTGTAATGTATTGTTGTGCTACGGAAAAGGCTGTCTCATTGTAGCTATACCACAAAAGTTACTACTAAAACATGTTTTGCTTTCCAGAAGGATTCAGAAAAACTGTGCAGATATGAAACAGAAACACCGCAAAAGCAACATTGTAAATTGTCACTCATTAGTAGCGTCGTGATAAAATCGTGTAGCTGTCACATGAACTAACCACTGTGTCATCTGGTATCTCACAGAAAGTACTTTAAATCCGGAATGTATTTTCAAGTAAACCAAAATGTTGCATTAAAATCTCATTAGCAGTACTGGTAAATGTCCTAAGTATGTGAGCCTTATAGTCGTTACATAATTGTGCAAATAACAAGCAAGAATGCACACACACAATAACACTGTGACGTCTGTTCACAATAACAATGCATTCGTAATTTCTATTTAAATTAGTTCTCTTGGTTTTTGACTGGATATTTAACTTCAAACATTGTAGCATGATAACAGTTTCTAAGTGTGACAATGGATACTAGAAATGTGAAGTGAAACGTTTTATGGCAAAGACAAAGTTAAAAAGCAGATTATCTTTCAATAAACGGTTTCACATGTGAAATGTGGTGTAACCCTTTGCTCTTCTCAGTACGCAGAGTTTCAACTTGAATGCAATTATCATGCGGTATTCGTCCGTAAAGAATACTGGAAATTTTGTCAAGGTTAGCGTCTATGTTATTTTTCTCTGAGCCAGCGGGCGCAGGTGGCTGCCTGCGGTGCGAGTTATTGTCTGTTTCTTTGTTGGCGCGCGTCGTTACTGGGATTAGGAGGCCTAACTTCTACAAGTTCACGTTGCCCAGAGGGCCCAGCACTGTTTAAACCCCGCCAGTTGTGATGCAATTCAGGTCTGTCGTTACGATCATATCGTCTGTCGTCATGTCGGTAGATTCCATAGTTTCTTTCTTGTCGGTCACGTGGTGGAGAATTTCTCCCTGAGTCATAACTACGCGCTGGACCGTTGCGTCTAAAGTTATTCTGTCTCCCGTGATAATAATAGTTCTGGTTGCCATATTGTCTGTTTCTATGATTGTCTCTGTCATATTCATTACTATGGAAATGCGATCTTTCTCTGTAACTATTACTCTGCCAGTGGTTGTCATACAGGTGGTGTCTGTTTTGGTCACGATTTACGTTGTAAGAATGGCCTTGTCGTGTCCAGTTATTGTTTCTGTTGTCACAGAATTGTCACGGATATGACCTGTTGTGATTGTTTTCCTGTTTTCGCATCCTGCGACTGTCTGTGTCAATTTCTAATTCTTGTAAGAGTCCCTGAAAAGCTTCAATGTCGTCTTTGCAACGTCCTGCCAAAATAATATGTCGTAAATGTTCAGGTAATTTGATTAAGCAAATGCGGATGAGTTCTGAGGGGCTGCATGGGTTTGACAGGTACTGATTCTTGTGCAACATGTCTTCAAAATATTTCACAAGACTGGAAAATTCAGATTGTTCGAAATGTTTCATCATCATGATGCTATGTTTTACTCGGTCTTGTGTAGCTTGTGACCAATATGCTGAGAGGAACGCATGGTACAATTCTCCTTCACTGTGACAATCGTGAATGACCGATCACATTCTTACAGCTGGTTCATTCTCCAAGTAGCCACACATAAATTCTAATCTGTGTTCTAATGACCATTTGGGAGGAAAACAATGAGAGAATTGATGGAGCCACGGTTGTGGATGAATGTCGTTGGCAGAATTCTTAAATGTTTTGAATTTATGTGTAGTAATGAACAGCTTATAGTCAAAGTCATCGTGTCGGCGAGTAGCATATCGGTCATTGTTACGTCGTGTCGGCGGTTCCATCTCAAAATTCGGTCCACCTTGCCAATTCCTTTCATAATTACCGAAATGCCCTGTGTTATTATTTTGTGGCTTTTCCGTATTTCTAAGTTCTTCTTCCCGTCTTGGAGCGCGAGTGTCCTCTGAAATACGTAATTCTTGTATTACCTGTGTCAGCTGATCTTGTACTTCCCGGATTTCTCTTTTGTACTGTGTATTGATTTGATTTTGATTTTGTTTGAATTTTCTTATTTGTTCATACTCTTCTGTGTCAGTGAAGGCTACGGGTCTTGTGTCATTCAGATCATCATCTACCTTTGTAGATAAGTTAGTGACCTGATCCGAAAGTTCAGCTACTTTCTCCGATAGTGAACACATTTCCTCAGTGTGTTTTTCTGAACCAAGTTTCAGTTTGTCCATTTGTGTTGAAATCGAATCTACTGTGTTCTTTAAGTTTTCCTGAGTTTTTGCCAGTTGCATAACCGAATCGGTAGATGCAACTGAGTCAATTTTAGCCCACAAGGTCTCATGATTTTCATGAACAATGGTTTGCAGTTCTTTTATGGCTGCTTTGTGATTCTGTAATGCATTTTCATGCCGCGAAAAAATAGGTTGAAAATGCTCACAAATTTGTGTTTTTACGTCATTACAGACTTTTTGACATTTCGATTCAATGTTATGTAACTCAGTAGTTAAATCTTAGTGATTTTCATACAGAGCGCTACGTAACGTTGCCAATAAGAAAACATAAACAGCCTACTTACATAAATAAAACATAAACAGCCTACTATAAACAGCCTACTTGCAAAGTTTAAGCAGACTGTAATTCGAAGTCTGGAGAGTTATGTGTCTAGTAAGTGGGTGAAGGAGGGAAAAGGTCCAACATGCTTTAATAACGAAATACAGAAGATGCTGAGGAAGCAGAGGCTGTTGCAGTCTCGGTTCGAAAGGTAACCCACAAATGGCAACTAGCGAAGGTTAGCAGAGATTTGTGCGTCTGTGAAAAGTTTAATGTGTGAACCATTAAGGCCGGCCAGAGTGGCCGAGCGGTTCTAGGCTCTTCAGTCTGGAACCGCGCGACCGCTAAGGTCGCAGGTTCGAATCCTGCCTCGGGCATGGATGTGTGTGATGTCCTTAGGTTAGTTAGGTTCTAAGGTTCTAAGTTCTAGGGGACTTATGACCTAAGATGTTGAGTCCCATAGTGCTCAGAGCCATTTGAACCATTTTTTTTGCTCAGAGCCATTTTTTCCAACCATAAAACAACTGCCACCGTCACACCTTAGAAAAAGATCTGGCAGAGAAACCGAGAAAGTTCTGGTCGTACGTAAAATCTCTAAGCGGGTCTAAGGCTTCCATTCAGTGCCTTGTTGACCAGTCTGGTGTGGCAGTTGAAGATAGAAAAACGGAAACCGCAGTTTCAAATTTCACGTTCAAGAAATCGTTCATCCAAGAGAATCGTGCAAATATACCATCGTTTGACGGTCGGACAGACTCCCGTGTGGACGACATAGTAGTAAGCATCTCTGCGGTAAAGAAACAACTGAAAGATCTGAAAACAAGTAAACCACCAAGTCCGGGTGGAATCTCAAGTCGGTTTTACAAAGACAACGTCATTGGTCCCTTACGTAGCTTGCTTGCTTTTATCTCTCGCCCAATGCAAAGTTCCAAGCGACTGGAAAAAAGTGCAGGTGGCTCCAGTATATAAGATGGGTAAAATAATGAACCCGCAAAAATACAAACCAGTACTCTTAATTTCGCCGGCCGGGATGGCCAGGCGGTTCTAGGCGCTACAGTCTGGAACTGCGCGACCGCTACGGTCGGAGGTTCGAATCCTGCCTCGGGCGTGGATGTGTGTGATGTCCTTAGATTAGTTAGGTTTAAGTAGTTCTAAGTTCTAGGGGACTGATGACCTCAGAAGTTAAGTCCCATAGTGCTCAGAGCCATTTGAACCATTTGAATTTCAGTTTGCTGTAGATTCCTTGAACATTTTCTCAGGTCGAATACATTAAACTTTCTTGAGGCAGAGAATCTTAATTCCATGAATCAGCATGATTTCAGAAAGCATCGCTCGTGGTGGACTCAGCTTGTCCTTTTCTCACATGATAGACTGAGCACTGTGGATGAAGGGCAACAGGCAGATTCAATGTTTCTAGATTTCTGGAAGTCATTTGACACGGTTACCTATTGCAGGCTGTTAACAAAAGTACGTGCATTTGAATAAGTTCACTGACACGTGAGTGACACGAAGCCTTCTTATAAGTCATAGAACCAGGTATTCTGCTTTCGGCGGCGAGTGTTCATCAGACACAAGGGTATCGCGAAGTATGGTAGGACCGCTGTTGTTCTCTGTATACATAAATGATTTGGTACCCAGAGTGGGGAGGAATCTGTGGCGTTTGCTGGTGGTGCTGTGATGTACGACAAGGTGTCGAAGCTGAGTGATTGTAGGAAGACACAAGACGATTTGGACAAAATTTACAGTTGGTGTGATGAATGGCAGCTCGCCCTAAATGTGGAAAAATGTAAATTAATGTGGATTCATAGGTAGAAAAAAACCTGTAATATTCGGATACAGTAATACTAGTGTCCTACTTGCCACAGTGAAGTCATTTAAATATCTACTGCTTAACGTTGCAAAGCAATATGAAATGGAATGGGCACGTGAGAGATGTGATAGGGAAAGCGAATGATCGATTTCGGTTTATTGGGAGAATTTTAGAAAAGTAAGGTTCACCTGTAAAGGATACCACATACGGGTCACTCGTGCGACACATTTTTGAGTATTTCTCGAGTGTTTGGGATCCATACCATGTCGGGTTCAAGGAAGACATTGAAGCAATTCAGAGACGGACTGCTAGATTTGTTAACGTTAAGTTCGAACAACACGTAAGACTTACAGAGTTGCTTCGGGAACTCAAAATCGGAATCCCTGCAGGGAAGGCGACGTTCTTTTCGAGAAACACTGTTGAGAAAATTTAGAGAACCGGCATTTGAAACTGACTGCCACGTGATTCTACTGCCGCCAACAACATTGCGTATAAGGATCGCGAAGATAAGATACGAGAAATAAGGGCTCATACGGAGGAACATATACTGTCGTTTTTCCCTCACTCTGTTTGCGAATGGAACAGGAAAGGAAATGACTAGTACAGGATACCCTCCGCCACGCACCGTACGGTGTCTTGCGGGGTATCTATGTGGATATAAATGTCGTTTTTCGTTCGCTTTACTTGCAAGTGGAACAGAAAAAGAATCTACCGATAGTGGAACAAGATACCCTCCACCAAACACCATACAGTGGCTTGATGAGTATATGTGTAGATGTAGAACTTGAGACAGCAACAACAAATGTCCTTTGGCCGACCGAAGCTTGAACCCTGGACGTTTAAGATTGTAGCACGGCACTTAATTACTAATCTTCTTATCCACTCTGCTTTTAGTTTCATTTTGTTTAATTTGGATACATCGGAATGAGGAAATGCTTGGGTAAAACGATACACACTAAAAGAGACATGACAATTTCCAGTATTCTGTAACGAATATAAATTGTGCGCAATATGGTTTCGGAATTGCGGCATAAGTTTCCACAACTTGTTCCTCAACCAGAATTATAAGTCTCTAAAGAAAATACGAGGTGCGACAATAAATTAATGAGAATGATTTTCTTTGCAAGATGTGGCAACCCTGTAGGCTTGCGTAGGCATAATATCTTTGACCTTGGTCTATAAGCTGCTTCTAGTCCAAGCGGAACATTGATGCAACAGCTCAGTCACAAGTTGTGCTGTAATAAATTAACACGTGTTTGTGTCTCTCGTCACGGCAATGGAACCGTGTAATATTGCGCAACGGTATACCATCTCTTTTCGCGTTAAATTGGGTGAAAACGCGACGACAACATACGGTAAGCTTCAGAAGGCTTTTGGAGAGGAGGTTATGCAGGTTTTTCGTTGGCATAAAATGCTTAGTGAAGGCAGAACAGATGTTGAAGATGAAGACCGCGGTGGACGACAATCAACCTCACGGACGGATGTCAACCTGACCAGGGTGTGTGAACTCGTACGATCTGATCCAAGATTATCCGTGAAAATGATTGCAGAAGGAACATCAATCGCGAAATGGTTCGTCTAATAATAACTGAAGATCTTGGTATGAGAAAGATTTGTGCAAAAATGGTCCGCAAGAATCTCACACCACAACAGCGAGAAACACGGAAAAATGTGGCAGCTGATCTGTTAGAGCAAACGGAAATCAGTCCAGAATTGTTGAGCCGTGTTATCAGTGGCGATGAAAGTTGGTTTTTTCAGTACGATCCAGAGATAAAAGGCCAAAGTTCTCAATGGTGCTCAAAGGGAGCACCCAGACCAAAAAAACTCGCATGTCAACGTCAAAAAGTGAATTGCATGCTTGTGTGATTCTTTGATTCCAAGGGAATTGTTCATTAAGAGTTGGTGCCTCCTGGACAAACAGTTAACCATTATCGCTACAATTAAATTTTAGAAAGACTTTGTAAAAGAGTTCTTCATGGCCGTGCCAATATTGCTGATAATTGGATTCTGCATCACGATAATGCGCCATCCCATACTCCTCTGTCAGAACAGCAATTTTTTAGCTTAAAACAAATTTCAGTACTACGACAGCCACCTTATTCACGAGATATCGCTCCGTTCGACTCTTCTCTACACTACTGGACATTAAAATTGCTACACCACGAAGATGACGTGCTACAGACGCGAAATTTAACCGACAGGAAGAAGATGCTGTGATATGCAAATGATTAGCTTTTCAGAGCATTCACACAATGTTGGCGCCGGTGGCGACACCTACAACGTACTGACATGAGGAAAGTTTCCAACAGGTTTCTCATACACAAACAGCAGTTGACCGGCGTTGCCTGGTGGAACGGTGTTGTGATGCCTCGTGTAAGGAGGAGAAATGCTTACCATCACGTTTCCGACTTTCATAAAGGTCGGATTGTACTCTATCGCGATTGCGGTTTATCGTATCGCGACATTGCTACTCGCGTTGTTGGAGATCCAGTGACTGTTGGCAGAATATTGAATCGATGGATTCAGGAGGGTAGTACGGAACGCCGTGCTGGATCCCAACGGCCTCGTATCACCAGCACTCTATACGAGAGGCATCTTATCTGCATGGCTGTAACGGATCGTGCAGCCACGTCTCGACCCCTGAGTCATCAGATGGAGACGTTTGCAAGACAACAACCATCTACACGAACAGTTCGACGACGTCTGCAGCAGCATGGACTATCAGCTTGGAGACCACGGCTGCGGTTACCCTTGACGCTGCATCACAGACAGGGACGCCTGCCGTGGTGTCTTAACGACGAACCTGGGTGCACGAATGGCAAAACGTCATTTTTTCGAATGAATCCAGGTTCTGTTTATGATGGTCGCATCCGTGTTTGGCGACATCGCGGTGAAAGCACATGGGAAGCGTGTATTCGTCATAGCAATTTCAGCAGGATAATGCACGACCGCATGTTCCAGGTCCTGTACTGGTCTTTCTGGATACAGAAAATGTTTGACTGGTGCCCTGTGCAGCACATTCTCCAGATCTCTCACCAATTGAAAACATCTGGTCAGTGGTGGCCGAACACCTGTCTCATCACAATACGCCAGTCACTATTCCTGATGACCTGTGGTATCGTGTTGAAGCTGCATGGGCAGCTGTACCTGTACACGCCATCCAAGGTCTGTTTGACTCAATGCGCAGGCGTACCAAGGCCGTTATTACGGCCAGAGGTGGTTGTTCTGGGTACTGATTTCTCAGGATCTATGCACCCAAATTGTGTGAAAATATAATCACACGTCAGTGCTAGTAAAATATATTTGTCCAACGAATACCCGTTTATCATCTGCGTTTCTTCTTGGTGTAACAATTTTAATGGCCCGTAGTGTACTTTGAAGGAATGAACACTAAACTTGACTAAAACGGTAAGCAACATTTTTTTCACATTAGTCTCGTTAGTTTATTGTCACACCTCGTATACATTTGAATCTTAGTAGGCAGTTATTATACACTATTTTTCTTCAAAGCAAAGAAAAGTTGTTCCGAGTTACATCAAATCTTTCTGATATGTGTATTCTGCTGCAGAGCAGTAAATTTTTTGCTGCAGACGCATACATACTAAGAGTGGTGCGCGACACACTCACGGAAATGAGAGCGACGTGCTTTGCTGCGCAAGCAATTCCTCTGACCCAGTGTCACACGTGAGCCCTGTCCGGCCAATAGCTCTCAGGCATGGCATCGAAATCTGAATAGCTATCCGTAATTACTTTCCGGGATGACGGCTTTTTTAATACCGACCATCAAATTAAGGTCAATTACGGTAATGCGCCCTAGGCCTTGGTGCCAATAATACAGCCGCAGCAGCTGATGGACGGCGCGGAGGCACGACGTGTGTGCCCCGCCTGGCCTCTGCGGCCTGCCCTGATGACACGGAACGGACGGCCGAGCTGCTCCCAGGGGGCTGGGAGGAGGCGCTGGCTCAACTTGCGCGACTGTTCCTCGACTTCCGCAGCCTGCTCTACTTACTTACGTCACTCGCAGAGGCTCTGTAGTCCTCTAGACGCAGGAACGCCGTCGTCCCGGGCCTGCTGTTGTCACAAAAAAAATCCGTCAAACCAGCACTTGATGGTTAACAAGGTTTACTTTTTCCTCGCAAAGGAAAACTGCTGTGTCAAATCATGCGTGCCTCGGTTATGCTACATGTGTCCTATACATCACATTAGTGTAACCACCTGCGAAAAGCCCGAACAACCACTCAGACGCCCTGCTAAACCCGCAGGACAGGACAGGCAACTTAAATTGTGGAAAGGGGCCAAAATAAGGGGCTGTCAGTTGCACTCTAACATATTGTTGTTGTTGTGGTCTTCAGTCCTGAGACTGGTTTGATGCAGCTCTCCATGCTACTCTATCCTGTGCAAGCTTCTTCATCTCCCAGTACCTACTGCAACCTTCATCCTTCTGAATCTGCTTAGTGTATTCATCTCTTGGTCTCCCTCTACGATTTTTACCCTCCACGCTGCCCTCCAATACTAAATTGGTGATCCCTTGATGCCTCAGACATGTCCTACCAACCGATCCCTTCTTCTGGTCAAGTTGTGCCACAAACTTCTCTTCTCCCCAATCCTATTCAATACTTCCTCATTAGTTATGTGATCTACCCATCTAATCTTCAGCATTATTCTGTAGCACCACATTTCGAAAGCTTCTACTCTCTTCTTGTCCAAACTATTTATCGTCCATGTTTCACTTCCATACATGGCTACACTCCATACAAATACTTTCAGAAATGACTTCCTGACACTTAAATCTATACTCGATGTTAACAAATTTCTCTTCTTTAGAAGCGCTTTCCTTGCCATTGCCAGTCTACATTTTATATCCTCTCTACTTCGACCCTCAGCAGCTATTTTGCTCCCCAAATAGCAAAACTCCTTTACTACTTTAAGTGTCTCATTTCCTAATCTAAATCCCTCAGCATCACCCGACTTATTAGACTACATTCCATTATCCTCGTTTTGCTTTTGTTGATACTCATCTTATATCCTCCTTTCAAGACGCTGTCCACTCCATTCAACTTCTCTTCCAAGTCCTTTGCTTTCTCTGACAGAATTACAATGTCACCGGCGAACCTCAAAGTTTTTATTTCTTCTCCGTGGATTTTAATACCTACTCCGAATTTTTCTTTTGTTTCCTTTACTGCTTGCTCAATATCCTACTCTGAATTTTTCCTTTGTTTCCTTTACTGCTTGCTCAATATACAGACTGAAAAACATCGGGGAGAAGCTACAACCCTGTCTTACTCCCTTTCCAACAAATATAAATTTATTATTACAAGAGCCCAAAAAATAATTTTTTTTAGCACACAGCTGAACCGTGATTCATTTTCAAAGAATATTCTTACGAATTTATTATATTTACTAGCGATTCATTAAGAACAGCAACACATTTAATCACACTATGTAAGCATGTAAGTAACTGCCACGGAGTAACTGATGAAATCATAACCAAATTCCTTTTAACCAATGGGAATTTTATTCAGTTTAATAGTGCCTAAAGCGTTTTTTTTAAAGAAACAGTTTTAGAATTATAATCAGAAAGCACCCTCTAAATATCAAAGTTACAATTTATTCAGAGGCAGAAAAAAACAAGTTTTAACTGTATGAGCTTTTGGGCAGAGAACCTTGCCGTTCCCTTTTAACACGGCCGTAGTTTTGACTGCTCACAGCAGCCTCTGAAAGACTGCAAATCTGGAACACACCAGATACTTTAAACTAAGTGTTTTAACAATTTACACAAGCACACAAACTATGCACCCCACCCCCCCGCGTAGGAGGGATGGTAATGGTACAAAACAATAACAATTAAAATATTAACCATGCCACCGAAGGTGCAACTTGATTTTAACTTCTAAGAAAAGTCTTACGGTAAAAGGATGGCAACTTTATATACTAAAATGATCATTTAAATAAAAGCCCATGAAATTCAATCTTATATAAAATTCTACTAGGTTATCCAAGATAAGTTTCGAAGATCAAAACGTGTTTCAGGTATTAGGCCGTTACACTCCAATCAATAACTTCGTTAACACACCAAATCCGGCAAACATGACTGAGGTAGCTACTAACGTACGGTAGATTGATAGGGAGATTACCGAACAACCCGAACTGCAGGTTGCTCTAACACTCCCCTACTCCACAAGGGAAAAACGGACCACCCAATTTATAAAAAACCACCTTCCCGCGGGTGGACAAACGGAGAAGAATGGTGGGACGACCCCAAAGCAAAACGGCTGGTGACCTCACCAAAAAAACAAGTAGAATTTAACAAGAGTAAATCAAAAAAGATATCACCACTCACTTAACTTCTAATAAACTGCGATTTCTCGAGAAGACCTGGCGCAGCACCCCCAAATAGCTCTCCCGAACCGTCCGCTGCCAGCCGCTTCAACGGACGCCGGAAGACGCGCCGATATCCCGTCTCACGTCGCCGCAGCTCGCACCGGCGAGACTGATGTCGTGGGTTGACTCCCGTTGCTCTCGTGTCGACCGCGAAGTCACTACCAGTGGTGTACATGTTCCGCTTTTAACCCGCCCACGCTTGCCCGGTGACCAGGCGGGCAGGCCGCCACGCATTGTCAACAGAACGGGCAGGCTGCTTCCCTCCCAGCCAAGCCAAGCACAACCCAACCCGGGTAGGCTGCGGGAAACTTGCTTGCCTGCCCATATTACTGATGAGCTGCGCTACGCAGCAGTTTAGTCTGCGCGCGTCATTGTCGTATTATGAATGTTAATTAAAAGTTTTTATTTAACTGAGCACCAAAAGACAAACCCCAACATTATATATATTAATTTCAGGTCAAAAATATTGGGTTTTATTTGTACATTCTTCCTTTACGTGTATATTTTGGGCTTATTATCTATATGAAGAAAAATACATTGCGAAATGTGTTGATAAGCGTAAAACTCGAGAACGGCTGGACCAATTTCGCTATTTTTTTTTTTTTTTGCTGTGTTCGTAATTCTCAGGACAAGGTTTTTATGAAATAAAATTTTTGGAAAATCAACCGAAAAATCGGAAAATTTGAGAAAAACTGAAAGTGCATTTTCATTGTGTCCGTGTGTTTGTATTGCATACAATCTTGATGAAATTTTGCATACTATACCTTGAAACCAAGAGGAAGGTCACAGCCTACATAAAATTTCGTATGGTGCATGTCAGAGGTTAGTTTACCCCAACGGAATTCGACAAATTTTACGTTTTTATTCCGATCTGGATGAAATTTGGCACACTTGATATTCAAAGCAGAATGAAGGGCGCTGTCTGCTTAAAATTATGAATGGTGCAAGGCGGAGGGTACTTTACTTACACACTTCTATACCAACCTACAGTTTTATTCCGATCTTGAAGAAATTTTGCACACTTGAGCATCAAGAGGAACATAATATTTCGGACAGTACATCGAATAGAGTACCTTACAAAAGATTTTGACATCGTTTGCGGGTTACCATGAAATCCTTCTCTCTGTATACTGCTAAATGGTCTCATCCTTAGCACACATTTCGACGCACTTTTCGGCCACTAAATCTTTGTCCTCTTTCAAGATATTTACGGAGTGAGGGAAATGCTTGTCAAATTGGCACACATGTAGTAACATACTCGAGATTCCCGAATAAGTACTTAAGAGCTTATTACATAGTTTGCATTGAGACACACCTACCGATTTATTTGAAGCGGCCTCATAAACACACGAAAACGTTTCCCATGCGGCACTTGTGCTCCGTTTCGTTACCAGCATATATTCGCCAGTTGTCAATTTTTTTTCACTCTCACTAAAGTTCAACCTATTCATTGTGCTGCCCCCACCGTTGCGATAAATGAACTGCGGGCTAACTACCTGGCTACTCTAGTCATGGTAGCTTGACAGCCCAACCTGTTGTCAGGCGCAGCAAGCTGAGCGGGTCGCGTGAAGCTTGGCAGGCCTGCGGGAACCCAGGTAGCCCGGGCTTGCGGGAGCCCGTGTCGGCCGCATTACCCACTATGCCTCAGTACACGCGCACTCTTGTGTTTACGTCGCGGCAGGCTCACCTGCATGAATGGTTGCAGAGGATCTAGGGGCAAGCAGGCTGCAAGGGGAATTTGTACACCTCTAGTCACTACCCCTCGCTATGCGCCGCGGCCCACTGGACTCACGTGGCGACCTCACATGCGCCGACGCTCAAGGCGGACAAGTCATCTTGTGTCTCAGTGCGCGACCGACCGACCGATCGATCCAACCGCCAATGACCATTGCCTGAGCAAACTCGAGCAGACTCGCGGCCTAACGCGCAGACTCAGATGCAGGAACTATAAGCCCCGACAGGGCGACCACTTGCTGAGTTCTCTGATTGGCGGAGTGGAAAGATTCAAGGTTGATCCCAACTACAGACATACTAGCACTCCGAACGACAGACAGGTATTAACTGCCTAACAAATGCGGACGAGAGACAGACTAGCAAGCTGGGGACGAGAGACTGACCCAGACTGACCCGACTGGCGAGCTCATAGCGCCCCTTAAATGCACGTGAACAGGCAACCTTTCCCTTTCCCAGCAGAGGGAGACACAAAAGCAGCGATTGCCACAGCGGCGTCACCGCCAGAAACGGAAGGCGACTGCTTCACACTACGCACTGCGGCGCGCTCCTCAAAGCAGCAATTTTTACCACGGCTCAACTGCTTTAATCTTTCGGACTTAATTATCGACTGAAAGTCACTTTAATATAAAAACGGCTGAAGGCCAATAACTTAAAACGCAAACATAATCATAAATTTGCAACGCAAGCCTTATCTTACAACAGTTCTTTATTTAGGCTGAAGGCCCAAAGAATTTGAGATTTTCAGTGCAAACAATTTGAATTCAAAATCGCCTGAAATCCCAACACTTAAGGCTAAACATTTAAACCTTTAAAATGCCAAACGCCTTACGTGAAACAGTTCTTCAAATTGGGCTGGACGCCTAAAGAATCTTATGCCTTAAGGGTGAAACAACCTTAATTTTTTAAAAATCGGCTAGAAGTCATACAAATACAAACAACAAGAACAATTTTTAAAAAAAGGCAGTACACCCAACGGCCTTCAGATGTTCTATGGTCGGCGTGGAATTCAAACCCTAACGTTCACTTAGGTGAGTCAGACAGTCGGGCCAACCATTCACGATCCGACGACAACCCAACCGACCGACAGTCAACGGACCCACCGACAAGATAACTTCCACTTCACCCGATCAGGGCACAACAGGGAGTTCACAACGTAGAAGATATAGGCGCCCACAACCAATCATACATGGAGCTGTCGAACTACACCCCGTGCTGGACAGCAACAACACGATGAGGAAACTACACTGCCTGAAATTTACGTCAACAGCCAGGGCAGGTAACCGGAACGTTGACGACCACAAGGCAGAAGATCCCACTGGTGCACTTCAATTCAAATAACCAAATACAGTGAAACTCCGCACGTTGTTGCTCGCGGAAATATCCCATGAGCCGACAACGAACTCCAAACGACACGATGTGAACAGTCGGAGAACTCCTCGTTGCTCGACGCCAACCGACCGAATGGTTGCACACCGTCCAGCCGGAAACTATAAGCGCCAGGTCAAAGATAGTCCAAGGTGCGAATGTCGATACACACCGCTGCTGCCACCCGCGGAAGGAGAGGATAACAGCATAGTCGCGACAACCACGGGAGACTAAACACAGAATCGCAACGAAGGTTTAATCCAGCGCTAGCATGAGCCAGCCACAGCTCAACCACCTTTCGCAGCGCGACTCGCAGCAAGAGATGTTACCAACAGGGGTGTGGAGCGAGTCCGACTCGAGTGCCATATCCAGCTATGCTAGGTTTCTTGGACGAAGATCCATGGCGCGAAAGCCCTATCGAGGTGCCTCGACAGATTGTGTCGACTGGGTTTAAATCCGGGAAATTTGGTGGCTCTTCGAACCACACAGGTACACTGCTAGCTGTCTTCTGACAAGCTACATTGTCCTGCTGGTAGATCCCATGGCACCAAGGAGAAACAAACTGCATGTAGGAGTGGACATGATCTGCAAGGATAGATGTATACTTTTGTCGATCCACTGAGCCTTCCAGAATGACGAAATCACCGAGGGAATGCCACGAGAACAGTCCTCAGATCAGAATGCTCCTTTCCTAGGCCTGGGTCCTTACGACGATTGTTGCAGGGTGTTTGCTTTAAGGCGTTTCACACCGCACCCGCCAACGGCCGTCTGTCATCTGAAAGGGCCACCTGTCACTGAGCTGTGCGTGGCTCGTGTTCCCGCCAGCATGTATTTTACACCCTGTCTTTAACGTACTCCCACCTCACTACGTTAATTTAAATTACTGCTGTCACTGAGTTGCTGCTCTGTCTGACCGTGAGCGGCGCTAACAGCCCTTATCGATATATCCCCTCTCGTAGTATCTTTGCTCGACTGCTATTACTTCCCGGTCGTTGTCGGTCGTAAGGGAGTTCGCGTCGCGAGTTCAGGTCACAAGTCAGTTGGAACTAGAGATGGGTCGAACTCGTTCATTCCCATGAACTGCTTCATTCATTTCACTCTTTGCCGTGAAGCGTTCAAATGAAGTAGTTCATTCATGAAGTACGGAAGCCTGGCGAAGTTGCCCAGTTCGCCGCTCAGCCGCGGCTACGCTCGCTTCGCCTCGCTCGTACAATAAAGCTTCGTAATACTTCATAATTTTACCAACAGATGGCCGAACTATGCAGTAACGTGCACGCAACGTTTTACGCTCTTACAACGTCTGAGCTAACTTAAATAGAGTATGGTCGAACGGGACAAAGGAAAGATGAACAGAGAAGCCTGTCACATATAAAGAAGGTAGTACATTTAATCTTGCTCGACATTTTCTCATGAAGCGCCCAAAAAAGTCTTTATCTGCCAAGTGAAACATTATTTGTTGTATTCATGGACTGAAAACTAGGGCTACCAACGAAATGCAGTCCAATTTTATGTTCCTTTTAAAATTTAATCCAAAATAGAATGTGTATGTTTACCACTGTCACAAAGTCTATATATCTACTTTAAGTAATAATTCAGAAGGTTTCCTGTAGGTTTATTTTTGTTGAGAATAATAACCCTGCAGATTCAAAACGTAAACTGTCACCTGTAGTCACTGGTACGATTTCAGTGTTATTAACATGTTGGCTGTGCGTGCTCACACAGCCAGCCTCATCGTTTGTATCTGTAATATTCATTTGTCCGCAAGCGCTGCCAACGGTAGGCTACCGGTAGACGCGAAGTATAACTGAACTGCACAAATAGACACGGGTAAAGATGTCAGCACTGCAGGAAGCAGCTGACGCTGCCTTCCCCTCGCCCCTCACCTCCAAAACCCCACACAAACCTATCATTTCCCACAAACGCCGCGCGATTCGTCGACAGGCAGTAGAGAGGGAACTGAAGTGAAGGGAGAATAAGTGGCGTAGCGCTGATGTAATGGGATGAGGGAGAAGGGAAGAGAGTGAGTGAACTAGAAAAAAGTGTGGAGTGTGTTATCTGTGAAGAGTTTGAAGTACCAGTTCATTGGAATTGAGTGGTTAGTTCACACTTCACTGGAGTGAAGCGTTCATTTAAACGACTCATTCACGAGCTCCCCATCACTAGTTGCAACGCGTCTCGAGCACAGTCCGGACCAGCCAGTCAGGAGATGCAATGCGGCACTAGTGCAGACGGGCTGGTGCAGCAATGAGGTCTGCGTCGACATGGCTCGCCTGACCATTACCGCCACGCATCACTTGATCCGGGCCAAGGTCTTGGTGGATCGTTGGTCGGTCGTCCTACCGGACGACGCGTTTTGGCTCGCCGATCGTTCATGAATCGGCTGTGTGTGTGTGTGTGTGTGTGTGTGTGTGTGTGAGAGAGAGAGAGAGAGAGAGAGAGAGAGTGCATCGACTGCTGATTTGTCTTCGTGCGTGCTTAGTTACTGTTGGGTATCGTTCCGATCTTTGTGTTAGTGTTTGTCAGGTTGTGTGTGTAGTTGGCGTTATTTCCACCGACGACTATTTTAGACGTTGTCGGCATTCTGAGGGGAGTCGGTCGGTTGCTGCGGACCAGGTAAGTTATTTCCTCGCGGTACAGTCGGCTGGGTCTGCTGGCGGTCCCTGCGCAGTCTCGGAGCGTTGATGATGATGTTTGGTTTGTGGGGCGCTCAACTGCGTGGTTATCAGCGCCCGTACAATTACCCAATCTTTGCTCAGTCCAATTTCGCCACTTTCCTGGATGATGATGAAATGATGAGGACAACACAAACACCCAGCATCTCGAGGCAGGTGAAAATCCCTGACCCCGCCGGGAATCGAACCCGGGACCCCGTGCTCGGGAAGCGAGAACGCTACCGCGAGACCACGAGCGGCGGACAAGTCTCGGAGCGTGTGTGGAGCTGTCCGACCGCTACGAGTTCGTGGTTCACCGACCCAGGACGTCAAAGTTGAGTAGAGGTTTCAAGTACCCAAGCCATGTCCATTCATGTTGTGTGGTTCGTTTCGGTGGTTCGCTGTTGGGGAGGTTTTCCTGTGAGCAACACCGAGCGTTTGTATTGCTGAAATTTAGCAGCTATGCGGTGGAATTAACTATAGTGGTTGACTACAATTCAAGTGCACCAGAGGAATTTTCTGCCTTGTGGCCGTTAGTGTTCCGGTTGCCTGCACTGCCCACTAACGATATTTCAGGCAGTGTCCTTTCCTCACCTGTTGTCGCTGTCCAACACGGTGTGTAGTTTTGACAGCTTAATACTTATACATATTTGATTGAGGATAATCACGCCCGTAGCATTTTGTGGTTGAATTCTCATGTACCGATTGATGGCAAGCAAGTCGTTTGTATGTCGGTCCGTGGCTGTCCCTTGGTTGGGTTCCGTCGGATCAAGTGTAGTTGGGCTCACCACCTGTCTCACCTAAGTGAACGAGGGCAGACCGACCTCCCTGGAGGCTTCTGAGTGCCGTTGTCTTTGGCGTCTTTCTCACCGGTGTTTAATTGTCTGTTTATAATGATAAAAAAACTTGGTTTTCCTGTTTTTTTATGTAAGTAAGTTTGAATTCCGGCAACTGGATATTTGCGGAAAGGTTATTGTCGTTGTGTTGCCCTTTCTTTTAGTCCGGTTTAAGCTACTTAAAACTTAAGGCTAATGACTATTTCTTTTTTAATTTTGGAAAATTAATTGTGGGCCTTCAGACTTGGAACCTTATTCTTAAAATTACCTTTCAAGCTTAAACATTGCGGCTTTCTGCCTTTAAAAGGTTATGGTAATTTATTTTAAAATCTTGGAAATTTTATTGAGGGCCTTCAGCCATTTGTATTGCATCTCGTTTATGTTTGTCTATCGACCCTTGCGTTGAGCCTAGCTGTGATATATTATATTATATTATATTATATATTTGTAATATATATTATTTGTAATTGTAACTGCGTGTTTTCAGTCACTTGAGATATACCTTGTTGATTTTTAAGATTTCTTGTTTGGAGGCCTTCAGCCGTGAAAGATTTGGAGTTTGAAACTCGTAGTTGTAAAAGTTCGGCATGTGCCGCTTTGGTTGTAAATGTGTTATTAAATTACAATAAATTACAATTTTAAGGTGAAACTGACCCCAACCTTATTTGGCCCTTTCCTCAATCCTAATCACCTGTTCTGTCCAGCGGGTATAGCGGGTGTCTCAGTCGGCACTCAATGGACGTCCAGTTGAGGTATTGGTGTGCAAATCCAGCCTTAGTCGCCAATGAACAGCTGTCAGCGTGAGTGTATCAACCAGGCACCTGCAGTGCAGGCTAATACGCAGCTACATTAATTAAAGGATGCTTGAGCAGCCCCTTGGGTCATCCTGGCCGAGTTGCTCAACAGCTTCGTCCGCACGCATTTCCGGAACCGTCGTTGACCCTGTCATTTATGGCCCGCGGTGCACCACAGTTGTCTTGGCGAAGGTTTTGGACAGCGCCATTTTGCCATGGACGGTGAACGTTAATCACGGCGGTACGCGAACGGTTTAAAACATAACCGTGTCTGTAGTTCTTCCACTCTTGGCCCGAAAGCGAATGGTTGTGCCGTTTCGGACGGCAGATAAATGGTTCCGTTTCCGTTTTTACGACAACTAGTACAGTGTTGGCTGCGTCCCTCCCGACACACTTTGTATACCCTCCACTGCTAGTAATGCCACCTGTCGTCTGTGAGTGTTTATTTCACGTTGACGTCGAACACAGGCGGTGATCACATTAATGTGACTCGACAGTGTAAATTACAACAACGTTAAGACGAAATAATACCCCATCTCTATATATTGATGACTAATCTTTATGTGCCACTACCCACCTCAAGATGAAATGCCGCGCCGTGGCGTTGTAAGGAGAGTATATAAGCCGAGCAGAGGCGGAGGGAGTATCATTCTGACGAAGATACGAGCTGAAAATTGAGGAACTAAGGGGAAAGGAAGAAGACTGGTATGGTCTGGCGAGCAGGAAGTGAAATTTTGTAAATGGGCGAGCTGGTAGGCTAAAGCCGTAGTGCCCAGTTAGCGATGGCTAATGTCCTGAGCATCTATGGAAAGTAGTTTGAGGATGTTGGAACCACGAGTGGCCTCAAGGTGTATGATCTCCACGGCTCACCACTGAATGAGAACGGCGGAGATTTTCACGCACTGTAAAGCAGGATACGAGGCCATCTGTGACAGATCTGAGGGCAGAGTACAATTCTGGTGCAGGCTCAAATTCTACATCTACATCTACACCCATACCCCGCAACCTACCTGACGGTGTGTGGCGGAGGGTACCTTGAGTACCTCTATCGGTTCTCCCTTCTATTCCAGTCTCGCATTGTTCGTGGAAAGAAAGATTGTGGGTATGCCTCTATGTGGGTTCTAATCTGATTTTATCCTCATGGTCTCTTCGCGAGATATACGTAGGAGGGAGCAATATACTGCTTGACTCCTCGGTGAAGTTATGTTCTCGAAACTTCAACAAAAGCCTGTACCGAGCTACAGAGCGTCTCTCTTGCAGAGTCTTCCACTGGAGTTTATCTATCATCTCCGTAACGCTTTCACTATTACTAAATGATCCTGTAACGAAGCGCGCTGCTCTCCGTTGGATCTTCTCTATCTCTTCTATCGACCCTATCTGGTACGGATCCCACACCGGTGAGCAGTATTCAAGCAGTGGGCGAACAAGTGTACTGTAACCCACTTCCTTTGTTTTCGGACTGCATTTCCTTAGGATTCTTCCAATGAATCTCAGTCTGGCATCTGCTTTACCGACGATTAATTTTATATGGTCATTCCATTTTAAATTACTCCTAATGCCTACTCCCAGGTAATTTATGGAATTAGCTGCTTCCAGTTGCTGACCTGCTATATTGTAGCTAAATGATAAAGGATCTTTCTTTCTATGTATTCGCAGCACATTACACTTGACTACATTGAGATTCAGTTGCCATTCCCTGCACTATGCGTCAATTCGTTGCAGATCCTCCTGCATTTCAGTACAATTTTCCATTGTTACAACCTCTCGATATACTACAGCATCATCCGCAAAAAGCCTCAGTGAGCTTCCGATGTTATCCACAAGGTCACACTTTTTTCACTCTGAGCACTATGGGACTCAACATCTTACGTCATAGGTCCCCTAGAACTTAGAACTACTTAAACCTAACTAACCTAAGGACATCACACACACCCATGCCCGAGGCAGGATTCGAACCTGCGACCGTAGCTGTCCTGCAGTTCCGGACTGCAGCGCCAGAACCGCTAGACCACCGCGGCCGGCATCCACAAGGTCATTTATATATAATGTGAATAGCAACGGTCCTATGACAATCCCCTGCGGCACACCTGAAATCCCTCTTACTTCGAAAGACTTCTCTGCATTGAGAAAGACATGGTGCGTTCTGTTATCTAGGAGCTCTTCAATCCAATCACACAATTGGTCTAATAATACATATGCTCTTACTTTGTCCATTAAACGACTGTGGGGAGCTGTATCAAACGCCTTGCGAAAGTCAAGAAACACGGCATCTACCTGGGAACCCGCTCACTGTTCAGCTACGTGGTTGAAGGTCCGCCGAATACGATCATTATATGTTCAGATGTTGACTCAACGCCTTTGTCAATTACAATTGGGTTGTCGCTTGCTCGGATGAATCGTGATTCTTGTAATACCAAGTCAATGTAATAAACATCTTATTTAAAATGTACGCGTTTCGGTTTATTTCAAAGCATCTTCATTGCGATTGTATTAATGCGGTTTTTCTTCCAAATTTGTTTCGTAGACCGTAAACAGTTCTCATTTTTTACGTTACTCCTATTACAGTACTAGTTTTTTAACTCACACTTCTGTGCTTCCTACTTTATACTCAACATTCTTCTGTTCGATTTCAGTATAGTTATCTTTACTGACAACGAATCTATTTTTATCAGGTTACCTTCCATTCAGAAAGCTTTGCACTCGGCGACTGTTGTATTGACTTGTAAATTATAGATTGCTGCGATGAGTCGTCCTTTTTAACAACGAATCTATTTTTATCAGGTTACCTTCCATTCAGAAAGCTTTGCACTCGGCGACTGTTGTATTGACTTGTAAATTATAGATTGCAGCGATAAGTCGTCCTTTTTAAATTTTATTGTGCAGATCTAGATTTCGGTTAGAAGCTAGCCATTCTCAATGCACTATTATTTTCGCTCACTGCATGTAATTCTCTGTTGGTCAGGCTTCATCCACAGTTCATTGAATACTAAATGAACTGCGGATGAAGCCCGAAAAACAAGGAATTACATGCATTGAGCGAAAATAATATTGCATTGAGAATGACTTGCTTCCAGCTGAAATCTAGATCTGCACAATAAAATTTAAAAAGGACTGCAATGTATAATTTACGAATCAATTTTTGTTTCCATTTTGTGGATATTCATTCTCTTCTAATTTGTTTTAATGATGCAGGAAAGGATCGGAGGAAAGAAAAGAACTTCTCTAGCTACCACGAAAACACCAAGACATAAACCAAGTAACACACCCACTCACAATCATCCACCACAGGACCATAATATGGTTGTTGTTGTGGTATTCAGTCCTGAGACTGGTTTGATGCAGCTCTCCATGCTACCCTATCTTGTGCAAGCTTCTTCATCACCCAGTACTTACTGCAACCTACATCCTTCTGAATCTGCGTAGTGTATTGATCTCTTGGTCTCCCTCTACGATTTTGACCCTCCACGCTGCCCTCCAACGCTAAATTTGTGATCCCTTGATGCCTCAGAACATATCCTACTAACCGGTCCCTTCTTTTTGTCAAGTTGTGCCACAAAATCCTCTTCTCCCCAAATCTGTTCAATACTTCATCATTAGTTATGTGATCTACCCATCTAATCGTCAGCATTCTTCTGTAGCACCACATTTCGAAAGCTTCTATTCTCTTCTTGTCCAAACTATTTATCGTCCATGTTTCACTTCCGTACATGGCTACACTCCATACAAATACTTCCAGAAACGACTTCCTGACACTTAAATCTATACTCGATGTTAACAAATTTCTCTTGTTCAGAAGCGCTTTCCTTGCCTTTGCCAGTCTACATTTTATATCTTCTCTACTTCGACCATCATCAGTTATTTTGCTCCCCAAATAGCAAAACTCCTTTACTACTTTAAGAGTTTCATTTCCTAATCTAATTCCTTCAGCATCACCCGACTTAATTCGACTACATTCCATTATCCTCGTTTTGCTTTTGTTGATGTGCATCTTATATCCTCCTTTCAAGACACTGTCCATTCCGTTCAACTGCTCTTCCAAGTCCTTTGCTGTCTCTGGTAGAATTACAATGTCACCGGCGAACCTTAAAGTTTTTACTTCTTCTCCGTGGATTTTAATACCTACTCCGAATTTTTCTTTTGTTTCCTTTACTGCTTGCTCAATATACAGATTGAATAACATCAGGGAGAGGCTACAACCCTGTCTCACACCCTTCCCAACCACTGCTTCCCTTTCATGCCCCTCGACACTTATAACTGCCATCTGGTTTCTGTACAAATTGTAAATAGCCTTTCGCTCCCTATATTTTTCCCCTGCCACCTTTAGAATTTGAAAGAGAATATTCCAGTCAACATTGTCAAAAGCTTTCTCTAAGTCTACAAATGCTAGAAACGTAGGTTTGCCTTTTCTTAATCTAGCTTCTAAGATAAGTCGTGAGCAGAATGAGATTTTCACTCTGCAGCGGAGTGTGCGCTGATATGAAACTTCCTGGCAGGTTAAAACTGTGTGCCGGACCGAGACTCGAACTCGGGACCTTTGCCTTTCGCGGGAAAGTGCTCTAGATTGGAATTATTATATTCTTCTTGAAGTCTGAGGGTAGCTTTCACAAAAAGTAATGACTTACACATACACAAGTTAGGGAATATCATCTACCCTTATTCACACACACACACACACACACACACACACACACAGACAGAAAAACACGTGAGGCCATGTCAGTGAAGCCGTTACATAAACAAAGCCGTCCAAAAATATTAGCACACACACACACAGAGTAATAGCAGACACATCCATAACCACGAAAAGATGAAAAAGGATGATCGGCACTTGCACCTTCAAATCATAGTAAACAAGGTGTAAGCTGATCTACACAACATCAAAAGGAAACTATATTCTGTGTCAGTGAAGAATACCGTACTAAAATCAAGCACCAATTTGTAGAAGAACTTTAGGACTGAAGTAGGGAACAGAAACCCATGAGTAATAATAGTAATTTGATACTGTTTAATTGTAGTAATTTAAAACATTAGCACTGTTTACGACCTTGGCTAACAGTTTTGTACGAGAAGCCACATTAGTACAGTGACGGCTGAAGATGCTCCGAAATAATGCGAAACCCGTATCTCCTAAAGAAGGACACACTGGACTCGCATTCGGGAGGACGACGGTTCAATCCCGCGTCTGGACATCCTGATTTAGGTTTTCCGTGATTTCCCTAAATCGCTCCAGGCCAATGCCGGGATGGTTCCTTTGAAAGGGCACGGCCGATTTCCTTCCCCGTCCTTCCCTAATTCGGTGAGACCGATGTCCTTGCTGTCTGGTCTTTTTCCCCAAACAACCCAACCCAACCCCCCATAATGAAGGCTTTTATACAGTCGAAAAGGAAAATATATAACTTATATTGTTTGTAAACATTTATGTCTGCAATCTGTGTCGACGCCAGTGTGAGAGAGTGATGGGATGCCGGCCGGTGCCGTTCTTTTCCGTCGCGTGCGCCGGCCGTGCGTGCCTCCTCCTGTTTACTCTTCGCCGGCCGCTGAGTTATGGCGCCTGGCCGGCGCACGCGCCCGATGGCGGCGCAGATAGTTGGCAGCCCTGGCGGGCTCTCCCGGGCCTTCCCCGGCTGATCGCCTATCGCTGCCACTGCCGCTGGCAGGTAGCGGGTGGCAGGTGGCGGGCGCCCAGTGTTGACACTGCGCCCACTCCACCCCTGACACTTGCCACCCGATGACACAACGCTGGCCGCCCACTCGGATTAATACAGTCACAACGCCCAGCACGTCACACAGTAGCTCTCTGACCGAGTACCTGAGGAATCATTAATCTACTGCTCGCCGGGTTTCTTAATCTCTCTCTCTGCATTCGTGCGTGTATGCTTCGTAGGGGCCAGTTTCCTTTCATTCTAATAGCACTCGGTTTCACTTGTAGTAGCTGACACTGGCGAACAACTTAGGTAAGTCTCGCTCCTATGACAATTCGTGTAAAAAGCGATGAGGGTAACAAGAAACGTTAAGCGATGCATTTATATACATACTGTATTATCAATAGTATCTACCGCCCATTACCCTTGAATTTCAGAAAGAGTGAACTTCACAAGTCGCCGCGTTGCAGTACACTTCGACGATAGATACAATGGAACGGGCATAATGCCATTGAAACAAACAGTTTGATCAGCTGAATAGTGGCCGCATTCATTAGCAGGCGATTTCTGAAATATTATTCGATTTACCTCAATCCCAGTATTTTTAGTACAGTTTTATTTTTTACGCAAGTGTAATCTTTTGGTTGCAGCGCATGATATTTGTAACGAAGTAATGTCTCAGTTTCAGATACAATTGTTTCAGAAACAAAGAATTCTGTGAATAATTTTTTACGGGAGTTAAGTCAGTGAATTCACATTCTGAGGCTAATTGTGGCGCTCGCTGTGTTATTCAGTGGTTTGGTATTTAACTAATTTGTAAATGAAGATGATAATCTTATTTCATTACACTGAGTAATTGCTAAATAATTTTTTCTCCCGGCTAAAGATTTGGTCAAGTTGCTAAAGAAATCCAAGTTACCGTTGTGTGGAAAGTGTTGTCTATAAGCTGTGTAAGTGTCACTAAATCACAGTTCATACAACAGGTTCTATACAACTACTGATTATGATGGAAACAGTTATCTTCAGCAAAATGATCATTACAACCACCGAATATCAGCACAACACTGACGTATGTTAGCTGAAGCAATATTCTTCGCAACTTAATTTCGGCTCCATACATCAGCAAGAAAAAGTTTGTTATATGGATCGTGCTATGAGTACTGTTTTTCAAGAACCAATCTGATTCGAACTATTTTCATTCAAATGAGTTCGGGACCACCGGTGCACATTTATTTTTACACAATTTATTACCTTCGGCATTTATGTCTGCAGAGTTGCGTAATTTGAATTTGCCGTTGAGATAATTGTTAAGATGGCGGCAGACTGTTGTGACTTGGCAAGACAGCCAAGCCACTCCGATTGGTAGCCGAAAGGCACGCGTTAAGCTCACGCAGGCTGGCGTGAGGTCTGGAACATTTAAGGAAGTTAGGCTTTAGCAAAAAAGGTCGTAGCTGTTGGAATACTTAACTTTAATCCATAATTGTTGAACATCAGTCTGACGGTACATGATTCACAAGATAAATAGCAAATGTTAATGGCGCCTTGCTAGATCGTAGCAAATGACGTAGCTGAAGGCTATGCTAACTATCGTCTCGGCAAATGAGAGCGTAATTTGTCAGTGAACCATCGCTAGCAAAGTCGGCTGTACAAGTGGGGCGAGTGCTAGGAAGTCTCTCTAGACCTTCCGTGTGGCGGCGCTCGGTCTGCAATCACTTACAGTGGCGACACGCGGCTCCGTCGTATATTAACGGACCGCGGCCGATTTATAGGCTACCACCTAGTAAGTGTGGTGTCTGGCGGTGACATCACACAGACAATTGATAGAGACTATCTATGGTTAGAGCAAATTTGCTTTTAACAGGATAAGCATTTGAAATGCTTATTAAACTTTACTTTTATATTGTGCACTATTTAGACTAATTTTCATCAAGCAAACCTTTACGTTTTTCCTGAGAAACACAGAGAAAAACGCGATACAAATCACTATCATCAATGGCTGCGCTCCTTGCAGCGGAAAGAAATAATTAACACAGATAATGCTTATTGAGAGAGGAATTAAAGTTACAAATAATTATTCACTCATATTTATAATAATAATGAACTCTATTCTCAAGTAATAATTAATAAATAATTACAGTTTCTTAACAGACCTCAGTTTGATATGAGCCTTGCGTCCGCAACCTACGAGAGCCAACCAACAAAAGGTAAAAACAAAGGAAGGCAAACGCAGATCATAAAAGGAATTTAGAATTATCATTGTCTTTGTATGATACAAATCGATATGTCCAATTACATCATAAGATATTATATAAATAATTATTACTGATTTAACTGGTTTTTTTTCATATGTCGGATAGATAATGTTTATAACTGTTAGAGGCATAATTTCCTCTCGTCGCACTGTAGCTAAAATTTATCTCGTGGATGTTACATAATGAATAATGTCATTACGAAGCAGATGAGAATGATCTTCTATTTTAATGTGTTTGTGTCTAAATATTACATACTGAATGGTAAGCGTCTAAATACGAAAGATAATGCTTGTTGTATATCAATCTCGTAAAAATAGTTTCTTATCCAGGTTTAAAACTCGATGAACGGCGAAGATTTTTAGATGGAAGATTGTTAATATTTAACCCACTATCAGTAGTTTTCCCTATAATCAACGTATTCTTGTGTAATATGAGTCTTGTCTAGATACCTTTTCGGTATCTATGCTGGATTTAGCAGAAGACATAAAACATAGTCGCTTGTTTTAGGTAAAAACCGGAGATAATGGACAGAAACGAGTGTTATATCTTATAAAAGCATAATAAAGTTTTCACACATGTTGTTAAGGAGTCGTCAGTAAACTAAATGCCTCCTACCAGAGTGATATTTTATATTTCGTTACTTTAGAAGTGGTGAACTAAAGGATTCGCAGTGAAACTAATACAAGAATTCACTGAAGATTTGTAATTTTGTCGCTGAATATAGGAAAAAATGTATCGCTACAATGTTCCAAACTGTTCGCTGTACTCTCACACGGCCAATGTCAAAACGACAACCTCCGATTTATATTATAAATTTCGGATAAATTACTTTAATTATGCTACTACATGTGTAATACCAATATAACAAATAGTTCAGCTGCTAAAATCCGTGCTTGCTTTCAGCTATAAATAGAAAAAGTGTGACCGTCAGCTCTACTTCGTGTGGATTGTAATGACAGAAACGCTGGCGTTTATGCCCTCTGTCACTTGACGTGGATACTGGTATCAAACGTTGATATGGTAGGGATAGGGCCCTGTGTAATCTAAATGTATGTCTGATCTAAGAGATTACAGAAGAACTTCTTGGGTAGTTACAACGAGATTACGTTATGAGAGGACAGGATAAATGTTTGGAAACGAGGTCTGACAGCAGAGTTGGTTTACCCATGCAGAATGTGGGTTGACCCATGTTGTCATGTTGTTAGGATAATGGAATGTAGTCGAATTGGGGGATGCTGCGGGAATTAGATTAGGAAATGAGACGCTTAAAGTAGTAATTGAGTTTTGCTATTTGGGGAGCAAAATAACTGATGATGGCCGAAGTAGAGAGGATATAAAATGTAGACTGGCAATGGCAAGGAAAGCGTTTCTGAACAAGAGAAATTTGTTAACATCGAGTATAGATGTGTCAGGAAGTCGTTTCTGAAAGTATTTGTACGGAGTGTAGCCTTGTATGGAAGTGAAACACGGACGATAAATAGTTTGGACAAGAAGAGAATAGAAGCTTTCGAAATGTGGTGTTACACAAGAATGCTGAAGATTAGATAGGTAGATCACACAACTAATGAAGAGGTATTGAATGGAATTGGAGAGAAGAGGAGTTTGTGGCACAACTTGATTAGAAGAAGGGATCGGTTGGTAGGACATGTTCTGAGGCATCAAAGGATCACCAGTTTAGTATTGGAGGGCAGCGTGGAGGATGAAAATCGTAGAGGGAGACCAAGAGATGAACACACTAAACAGATTCAGAAGGATGTAGGTTGCAGTAAGTACTGGGAGATGTAGAAGCTTGCACAGGATAGGGTAGCATGGAGAGCTGCATTAAACCAGTCTCAGGACTGAAGACCACAACAACAACAAAGGTACCAGAGAGGCAGTTCTGACGAAGCAGTTGACAATGGAAGCAAGACTGAAGAAAAATCAAGACACATTAATAGGACGTGTCCACCTGGAAAAAATATTCGACAAAGTAAAATGGTGCAAGATGTTTGAAATTCTGAGAAAAATATGTAAGCTATTCGGAGAAACAGGTTAGAATGCAATAAGTACAGGAGCCAAGAGGTAACGATAAGAATAGATCAGAACGAATTACTCGGATTAAAAAGGGTGTAAGACGGATGTTGTCTTTCGCCCCTGTAGTTCAATTTACATATCGAAGAAGCAATGCCGGAATTAAAAGAAAAGTTGAAGAGTGGAATTAAGGTTGAAGGTGAAAGGATATCGATGATAAGATTCTCAGGGAAAGTGAAGAAGAACTGCACGAGTTGCTGAATGGAATGAAGGGGTTAATCAGTGCAGAATATGAACTTAGAGTACTTCAAAGAAAGTAATGAGAAGTAGCAGAAATGAGAATAGTGATAAACTTAACATCAGAACTGGTGATCAGGAAATGGATGAAGTTAAGGAATTCTTTTACGTAGGCAGAAAAATAACGCAGACGGACGGAACAAGGACGACATAGAAACCAGGCGATCACTGGCAAAAAAGGCATTCTTGACCAAGAGAAGTCTGCTAGTATCGAACATATGACTTAAGTTGAGGAATAAATTTCCGAGAACGTACGTCGGAAACCCAGTATCGCATAGTAGTGATATATGGATCGAGGAAAAACGGGAATAGAAGAAAATCGAAGCCTTTGAGATGTCGTTCTACAGAAGAACGGTGAAAATTAGGCAGACTGATAAGGTAGGGAACGAAGAGCACTCGTGAAAAATTTTAGGCAGAATATTTGTAAAACACTCATAAAGAGAAGGGACAGGATGATGGGACATATGTTAAGACATCAGAGAATGGTATTACATGGAGCTGTAGAGAGTAAAACGTGTACAGGAAGACAGAGCTTGGAATACATCCAAGAAGTAATTGAGGACGTAGGCTGCAAGTGCTACTCTGAGATGAAGAGGTTGGCACAGGAGAGGAATTGGCGGTGGGCCGCATCAAACCAATCAGAAGAGTGGCGAAAGAAAATTGTCCAGACAGCCAGAGTTGCATAATTCTGGCCAACGCCGCCCCTACAGCAGCTCAGCTCTGCGACCACCGCCTGGAAGTGTAATGCATTAGAACTGTTAAGTTTTACTTGAACCAGTGTTTAGTTATTTTTTATTCAAAACAAGGGTTGATTTGATCTAAGTATGCCAGGCATACATCATTGACCTGCGTCACTTCACATGTATCAAGTTTCTATTCCTACTCCACGAATAGTTCCAAGTAATAATAGAGCTGCAAGTTTTTACTTAAATACTTAATTAATTTATTTGCTAAAATGTGCAAAGTATCAAGTGGAGCTAGTTTTCTAATCTGAGGGATGATGTAACTTTCAAGTCCTCCACGCTATCATAAAAATAATGTCTCGAGGCAGGAAAGTGCACTTTCACCGTTACTGTTCATTGTAGTGATAATGATATAGTGAGTACAGTAGCACAAGTAATCGGTGAAAGGAAGATGAAAGGTATGGTGTTTACAGATGATCTGATTATTTGGCGGAATAAGGAGGAGGAAGTTCAAGAGCAGTTGGACGTATGGGAAGGAATAGTACAAGAACATGGGATGAAATTTAGCATAAGTAAGATTGAGATGATTATCATAACAAGAAAGCAGGAGAGAGGAACAACTGGAAAAACAGTTGGTGGGAAACGATTGAGGAGTGTGGAGAGTTTCAAGTACCTAGGAAGCCTGATATAGGAAGATGAAAAAAACAACAGAGAAATAAACGAGCGGGGGAGAAAAGCAGAAACATTTCGGAGGAATGTCAGAAGCCTGATATGGAGCAAGAATGTGCCCCAAATCAGTAAAAAGGTTACATACCGGTCATACTATGTCGTGATCCTGACATATGCATCAGAAACCTGGGTTATGAAAGGAAGAGAGAAAAGCAAAGTACAAGCTAGTGAGATTAAATTCTTGGGAAACAGTATTGGAGTGACAAAGATAGACAGGTTAAGAAATGAGAGGGTCAGAGAATTAATGAAGGTGGAACCGTTACAGGAGGAGAGAGAGAAATCAAGGCTGAGATGGTATGGACGCATTAAGAGAATGGAGGACAAGAGGATACGCAGAAGGATACGCGAGAGGAAACTGGAAGGAAAGACACCAAGAGGAAGACCGAGAGACAGACAGCTGAAAGGAGTAGAGGAATGCGTCCAGAAGAAAGGATATGACTGGACCAAGATGAAGACGGAGAGATGGTGGCAAGACAGAAGACGATGGAGAGGCCTATGTTCCATACAGACCCGGCCAGAGGGTGGAAAATGTCGAAGATGATGATGATAGTGGTGACTTATCTTTATCAATTGTTCAATATTGTAATCTGCAATACTGCTTGTAACGTAGCAAAAATCAAAGCCCTCAATGGCTAAGTGCAAACAATCGCAGGTAAGCTTCACAGTACATAGCAAATGCAATTCACAACTGTCTGTTCACTTCTAAGAGTTCACTATACGACGTTCCCTAAGTCAGCCCTGGACGATGATCTAGAAATAAGTGGGCGAGAGCTGCTCTTCTCTGTTCAGAGTAGACTTCTGTCCGTTGTCGTCCAGTCACTGGCGGTTTGCACTCGGCCGGCAATTGGCCGAGACGAAGTCGGTATCCTCATCCTCAGCGCCGCCCGTGGAGCTTCTGGAACTCGCTAATAGCGAGTCTCTATGGCACTGGCGCCAGCTCGTGTCTTTGCGCCTGTGGTGCTTTTGCCCTGGCTGTGTCTTGTTCGGACAACATAGCAACAACTGGACAAACTAATGTAGAATTACCTCCCTCAATTACTTTTGTGAAGAGGACGGCACCTTTTTGTTTCAGAAGCGAGCTAAGATGAACGCTTTTCCGTGATTACGGCAGATTTATACGGCACTACGCCATTATTGTTTATATTCTGTCTAATGTACGTTTCATTTTAAATTTGTTTATGTGTGATATTTGAATATAGTGATATTACCTAATATTTACTTCATTTTATGTTAAAAGTCATCCACAGCTATAATAATCCGTGTTAATTAAATGCACTTAGTCAAGTGTGAAACATTTGTTCGGTAAGTTAATGTTTTCTAAGTCGGACAAAACAAGTTTTCATTCGAAAAGACATCCACGCTCGAGTAAAAGAGTCAGAAAAGACCTTAAGCAGAAAACCACTGTCACGCGTGCCTGTATTTACAAACATTATTTATTTAAGAAATTCCTTAATTATTTTAATAAGTTGACTCGCTCCCTAGCATTTGTCCATGTACGGTCCCGTCAGAATTAATAATAAAAGAAAATTTAAAAGTTTAAGGGCCTCATTCATGTTTTAGCTACTGCACTGCTTTGCATTCAGTGAACACTTGTTGCAGAGTAGTATGTATGTATTCTACTAGTTGGTTCGCAGTGAAACAGACTGTAAAAGGGTGTACAGTAGGATATAACAGTGTAAGGGTCCCCATACGTTAAACAGCGTGTAAGTTATTAATCAGTCAAATTTCATTACAATATATATACTGGTTACGCATTACGCATTTATGCATAGTAAAAATTTGACTAGAAGTACAATATTGTACACCAACAGATTCAGGGTCCTCCTGTGCCAGTCAACGTGGTTCAGTGGACTCTTTACTTTCATTAAAATGTATCTTGAATCTTTGTTTTGTGACTGTGTATGGCAAAAGTTTGGTCAGAAGTGCAGTGGTGCACTATAAAAGACTGTGGATCAGAGTAAGGTAAATATTGTTCCGGTCATTAATCATTTAATGCTCACTGAGGAACGTTGACGTTACCTAATTTATCGGCTAGTGCACGTTAGTATGACAAAGTTTATTGCTTTCTTCATCCTTAACAATTGACCAATTTATGGTGATAGTAAATGGTTGATATTGCTAGTTTATTCACGCTTGATTCCATTTTATTTTACATTCTAAACATAAACAAAAGCCTACAGGTAGTTTTCATTCCCAAATTTTGAAAATTTTTTTGACAATTGTTCGGAAATTATTTGTCCGTTTTGCGCTGGCGACCATTATTATCTTGCCACTTACAGTTACAAATGTTTCAAGAACATCATTTCAACTTCTGATACTGTTTAAGTTCACTTTCTTTATACGAAGCTATGTCACGAAAAGAGATGTGTCATATATTTGCTTAGTCCATTAAAGACACGATCACGATCAGCTAACTTCTATTTACGGGAACTGTTCTATAAACGTAAGCAAAGTTAGTGTAATAAAATCTGTCCTTCTTGAAGGGCGTGCAAGTCAGCCATGGCACTAGAGATGACGCGTGAGCAACCTAGGTCCCAGCAAGAACCTTAATAAAAGATTCGTTTCATGATGTAATTACTGACGTGGTGCCTAGGTGTGGCTTTAGCGTGATTTTCCGCGCGTTTCTGAGCAAACACTAGGGAGGTTTCCCACTTAACTCAGAAATACAGTTCAAATGCACACAGAACAAATTTTACGCAAGTACCAGACGGATGGTATATATGACTTTTCTCCTATAGAAATGCTGATGATTTCTTCCAAAGGAAGAGCATCATTCGGAGAAGATTAAAGTTAAAAAAATTCTAATCAATGAATGGGTTACTGCCTATTAGTGGTGAATTATTCCGTGATGTGTCAATAGCTATAGAAAAAGAAAATGACAGTTTAATAAAAAGCTTCTCCATTAAGCTGAAACCAACACACCACACTTTTTCAAAGGCCCTCCAAGTGGAAAACAATGAATGCTATGTTGCTGGACAATGATAGCAGTAATAGAGAAGATAAAATCAGTCATGACCATTGGTACCATAGCACATAACACATAACGTGGACCGCATCCTACACATGACAACGGAGCTAAGAAACAGAGTGTAGACAGGCCAAAGCTACTTTGTCGTGCTAGGGTATAGTTACATGCACTGCGCTCTCAGCTGAGTCGGAATTCGTTGGGGCCGATCTTCTGAAGAGTGTCCACGTCATGCCAAGCACACAAAATATGCCTTTGAAAGCACAAAAAAATTCTAGAAACTGGAAATGTGGAAGGTAAAGTACGCCAAGGAAAAATTAGAGCGATTGATGAAAGAAATGAAACTAAAATTTTAGCAGTAGTGACATACAGTGCGAATGTCACTAAGAGGCTTCTCGGAAGAACGATAGGGCTCATGAAATCGAGTGTTCTGCAAACACTACATTTCATCTCATTTCATGTGCTTCACAGTTCGCTGCAACTACAGGTTCATGGCAATGATTTCCAAAATTGGTTACAGTTCTCCGAAAGTTATCTACATATAGTGCAAAGTGATGCGGCATATCTATGCAAGATTTTGTTTAAGGAAGAAGCATAGTTTACGAACCATGGGAAAGCCAATATTCGCAGTATGCACTAATCGTCATGTGAAAATCCACGCTGACCCAAAGAAGTGGATAAAAGCAATACTCTTGTTCTATCAACGTATGGTGCATGTATTTCAAGACCCGCATCATTGCTTCCTGACTTACTGATAGAAATCTAAAGACACTCAAGTGTGTCGAGTTCCTAAGATACGCTGCTGCCGTGATTATTGGAGTGCATCCCACTGGAGATAAGGTAACCTATGTGGTACCAACACGACGGATGTCACTCACATTCTTTACATGTAACGACAGAATCTCGTAAGAGAACATTTGTAAAGCACTGGTATGGAAACGCAAAATGGTCTGCGCACTCACGAAACTTAATACTCCTATACTTTTATCAGTGACGAAAATTAAAACAAAGGTCTTTTAGGAAATGCCAACGACTCCGAAAGGCATAAGATACCTGATAACAAGGGTGTGTGCTGCCGTTAACTCCAGATGAAATTCAACATGGAATATTCCTTCCCCAGAACCACTTTATAATGTGTAGCAGCGCTCAAGGTCAACATTCCGAACAATTGGAAAAGACCGTAATAATAAATCACACGAGTACTTGCTCACGTTATGGAATCTCTTCTCCTGACGCCTGGACAATGGTTCTCGGTGCTGTTATCTTGATGCTATTTTATGAAGCCTCATACATGTTATGTTGTTGAAGTTCACTTAGAAACTTCTTTCAAATTCCACAGAAAAAAGTGAAAGTTCAATTAGAAAAAAAAACAGTCTCAGTGTCGTAATTCGGCGAATATTAACGTTAAAAATTACTTCCGAATGCTAGGAAATTAGACGTCTTGACCGCTATAACTAGGCGAAAACTGCACCTCCCAATATTTATTCATTCTGGAGATATTTGGAGTGACCTGTCTTCGCTGGCTCACCCAATATAAGCAAATATAACAACAAAAAGCTTTGTTTGAAGTACGATGAAACTGCCGGTCAAAAGTGAATTATACTGTCTTTACGCGATTGGGATAGTTCGGCGAAGCATCATGTGCGTCTCTCCATGAAATATTCAATGTAATAGCTACTAAATTAATACCATAACATTTAACTTACTTTGAGACCTGACGCTATGATTACAAGCCTAACCACGTCGCGCTGCCCCTTATCAGTACTGCCACCGACGGACTTAGAAGTATCAACGAACAACCACTATTCATATGGCAAATCGGAACAATTCTATCGATCCCCACTTGTTTCTATTAACTAGTATGTTTTGATTTTACTAAACCACAGTGGCGCTTTTAATCAATAAAGAGATTTTCCTTGAGATATTCGTTTATTCATGTAAACGCCATCGGTTCTAATATGTATTGTTAAACACTTAGATTGGTGCGTAAAGGTACCGGATCGCCGTGATTAGGACGTATCGATTGCAGTGTCGATTCTCCCGCCGCATCAGCAGTTTACCGCTGCAGCACGTCACCTGCGCCTGCTCTGACCAGTCATTGCTACCCGATACACGTCCCTGTACGCTTCTTCAAATAAAACATGTCTGGGCTCTGAGAGGAATCAGTTCCAAGTATACTATTGATTTAAAAAAAAATCGGGAATCCGATATATCGATATTTAAGAAATATAATTATTATAACTATCGATATACCCTCGGAAAGAATATCGACGTAACGGCCAATAAAAATATTGGCTGCACATTGTAAATATACTGGACGTTTTAGGGTTGTGTATTTAAGTATCGATTTATTACTAGATATTTTGTACATTAACAAGTTAGCAGCCTGCTTATCCACATTACAGCAAGAATTGAAAGAAAACCAAGCACAATCACGCTTGGCGATAACCACCTTGCTAACAACGGTAATTGCAGGTGGTAGCGCCGTAAAAGGTGTCCAATGGGTCCGTCCTTTTGTTTCGTCACATATCGGATTTGTCTGGAACACTTCATGCCGAGTTCCATGTGTTTTCATTCCTGCAAATGCCAGTGATCTAGCAGGTAAACATCACGTGTTGAAGTTAAAAGTTGCAGATTCTGTTGGTAGCATTTCCTCTCACACGTCTCCGCCCGCCACAAAGACCAATACTGTCATTTGAATTTTTGTTCACCAGTTACAGCAACTGTTTTTGAAGAATGTCGTTGTGAAGAATCAGCACACTAGTTGCTGGTGTGCTATTTCTTCATATCGAATGTCTTGTTATTCCATTCACACCGGCACCCCCCAGTGCAATCGGACTTCCTCTTTGTATCATCTATATTTGCTTCACACAGTCAAAGAGAAAGACCGGACGTCATGAAGTGTTTCCTTCAGTTTAGAAATCGAGCTGAGCCCACGAGGGCTTAAGTCAGCGGAGTGCGGTGGGTGGTATAGCACTTAGCAGCCCCATCAGTCAAACAAATCTGTAACAGCTTGCACTGTACGCGCTTGACCATTGTCCCGCAAAATGATGGTCAGGTCCTGCAGAAAGTGTCATCGCTTCTATCCGTATGTTGTTCATTTTAGGAACAGAACCTACGACCAGTTTAGAGACAGAAGTGATGACACTTTCTGCAGGACCTGACCATCATTTTGCAGGAAAATGCTCGCGCACTTATAGTGCCAGCTGTTTCTAATTTGTTTGATTGATGGGGCTGCTAAGCGCTATACCACCTACTGCACTCCTGTGACGTAAGCCCTCATAAGTTCAACTCGATTTCTAAACTTAAGGAAACACTTCACGGCATTCGCTTCAGAACTGCTACAAATTCGTCGGGCAATAGACTGCGCCGCTCGAACTGTCAACACAACTGCCATTGCTAAGACTATCCTATGACTGCCACATCGCTGGCAACTGGTTATACATAATGATGGTGACTACTTTGAAGGTCAGTAAAACTTTGACACACGTATCTACACTCCTGGAAATTGAAATAAGAACACCGTGAATTCATTGTCCCAGGAAGGGGAAACTTTATTGACACATTCCTGGGGTCAGATACATCACATGATCACACTGACAGAACCACAGGCACATAGACACAGGCAACAGAGCATGCACAATGTCGGCACTAGTACAGTGTATATCCACCTTTCGCAGCAATGCAGGCTGCTATTCTCCCATGGAGACGATCGTAGAGATGCTGGATGTAGTCCTGTGGAACGGCTTGCCATGCCATTTCCACCTGGCGCCTCAGATGGACCAGCGTTCGTGCTGGACGTGCAGACCGCGTGAGACGACGCTTCATCCAGTCCCAAACATGCTCAATGGGGGACAGATCCGGAGATCTTGCTGGCCAGAGTAGTTGACTTACACCTTCTAGAGCACGTTGGGTGGCACGGGATACATGCGGATGTGCATTGTCCTGTTGGAACAGCAAGTTCCCTTGCCGGTCTAGGAATGGTAGGACGATGGGTTCGATGACGGTTCGGATGTACCGTGCACTATTCAGTGTCCCCTCGACGATCACCAGTGGTGTACGGCCAGTGTAGGAGATCGCTCCCCACACCATGATGCCGGGTGTTGGCCCTGTGTGCCTCGGTCGTATGCAGTCCTGATTGTGGCGCTCACCTGCACGGCGCCAAACACGCATACGACCATCATTGGCACCAAGGCAGAAGCGACTCTCATCGCTGAAGACGACACGTCTCCATTCGTCCCTCCATTCACGCCTGTCGCGACACCACTGGAGGCGGGCTGCACGATGTTGGGGCGTGAGCGGAAGACGGCCTAACGGTGTGCGGGACCGTAGCCCAGCTTCATGGAGACGGTTGCGAATGGTCCTCGCCGATACCCCAGGAGCAACAGTGTCCCTAATTTGCTGGGAAGTAGCGGTGCGGTCCCCTACGGCACTGCGTAGGATCCTACGGTCTTGGCGTGCATCCGTGCGTCGCTGCGGTCCGGTCCCAGGTCGACGGGCACGTGCACCTTCCGCCGACCACTGGCGACAACATCGATGTACTGTGGAGACCTCACGCCCCACGTGTTGAGCAATTCGGTGGTACGTCCACCCGGCCTCCCGCATGCCCACTATACGCCCTCGCTCAAAGTCCGTCAACTGCACATACGGTTCACGTCCACGCTGTCGCGGCATGCTACCAGTGTTAAAGACTGCGATGGAGCTCCGTATGCCACGGCAAACTGGCTGACACTGACGGCGGCGGTGCACAAATGCTGCGCAGCTAGCGCCATTCGACGGCCAACACCGCAGTTCCTGGTGTGTCCGCTGTGCCGTGCGTGTGATCATTGGTTGTACAGCCCTCTCGCAGTGTCCGGAGCAAGTATGGTGGGTCTGACACACCGGTGTCAATGTGTTCTTTTTTCCATTTCCAGGAGTGTATTTCGTACGAGTTGTAAATAAATAGTTGCCACTATTAAAGTTCCAACCCTCGTATATTCTTCTCTGAGTCAACAAACTAATAAAAGACAATATTTCGTTGAATTTACAGTATCTCATCATCCCAACGCGTGTACGTAATAGGGAATTAGCCACTACATGTATCTAGAGGCCAACCCAGCAGGATAAAGAGAGGTGGGGAGTGTCTGTTGTCAGCAGAAAGGCCTTGGCAGCAGATTGGGTCGGTTAGGATAGGCCAGGGAGCGACTTCGAACGTGGGCTAGTTGGTGGATGTCACCTGAGTAACAGATCCTTCTGAGATATTTCAAGCTTTCTAAAGGTTCCCAAACCGACAGTTGGCAATGTGATTGGGAAGTGTAAAAGCGAAGGAACAGCCACAGGTAAGCCGAGACAAGACAGGCGTCGCCTACCACCGGACAGGGAACGTCGAGCATTGAGGTGTGTGGCTGTAAAAAAATCTCATGAAATCAGCGGAAGGAATCAGTAGTGAGTTCCAAAGTGTCTAGCAGTGTAGTTAGCACAGTGGCTGTGCACAGGCAGTCCAAAAGAATGCGGTAAAATGGTCGAGCGTCTCCTCATAAACTACAAACTTCTGCAGTCAGTGTCTGCTTACCTGAGCGATGCCGGCACGGTAGCTCCGAGTGTTCGGTAAGAGGGTTACCTGCCTTCTTTAATAATAATAAAAAAACTGAGTTAATGGTTCAGCTATGAACTTTAACAAGCGTCAAGGGACGTCCGCCCTGAACAAATCGAACAAAACGAGATAATCCGTGTTGCGGCTAGTGTTGGTGCCGTTGGTAGGTTGGCATCGTGTAATAGTGATAGTGGCGTCTCGTTTTCTTCTCGTGTTACTGGCGCCACTACGTGTGTTAGCGTTGTCTGTCCGCCAGTGGCAGCAGCAGCGGTTATGGATATCTTATACCCTAGTACTATCTTTGGAAGGGCGTCAAGTGTTTTCCGGATCGGCGTGTGTCGAGTACTTCCGTTGGGATGGAGCAGCAGTGAGGTCCGGCAGCGCGGGCGAGCACATGCCGGTCGGAGGGCATGTGCGTCAACATTAACCCAGTAGTGAAACCTCCACTATTTTGAGATCACGCCGTTTGTTTGTGCGTTGCTGCTCGCAGGGTCGCTGAGACGAAGAGCAACGAGTGGAGTATTTGGAGATGGCGAAATTAATTAGCCGTCCTCCACTTCTTATAATTAATCATTGAATTCCTTGTGTTTATTGATGAAGTTCAACCAGCGGTATTTTTCTGTCTAGTGGCCGCTAACGTCCCAGTGACCTGCCCTGGAGGTTACAGTATTTTCGCGGCAGTGTGACTTTCCTCGCCTTGCCGCTTGTGTCCGGTAAGGCGTGTAGTTCGACAGCCCCCTTGATTGTGCTTCGGATATTTTGTTCTTTTTACTGTTTTGGTCATAGTGGTTCCTTCTGCTTCTGGATGTTCGACACACGGGATTCTGAAGACGCAGTGCTGTCCGCAGGTCCCGCCTTGCCTGGGTTATTCCATCGTTGTGTTGGTTACCAGACGTTAGGTAGATTTTGCAAGAGTGTTGGTCTGCGTTTAATCTGTCACTAGTTTGAGTTGCCATCCGGTCAACAGAATGTAACTCCTGGCTGCCTGTCTCATCGGTTGCAGGTTCCGATCCTGCCTCGGGCATCGATGTTTGTGATGTCCTTAGTTAAGTTTAAGTATTTCTAGGTCTAGGGGGCTGATGACCGCAAATTTTAAATACCGTAGTTCTTAGAGCCAATTGAACCATCATTGGTTACGAAGTTGAGCGACTTTCACAGGCCGATCCTTGCAGCACTGTCTGAGGCCCACTTCTCTCTTGGTTCGATCATATTGTGATGATTTTTTTTTTTTTAAAAAGGTATTTTAATTTTGAGTTATTACTATTGGGGCCTTCAGCCGACAAGTTATTTGAATTTCTTGTCAATAAGGCCTACAGCCGTAATGCAACTTGTCTTAAGAAAGTTTAATTAGACATTGTCTCTTAATAGTGAAATATTTCTGATTTTTTTTTTAAATATTTTAGTATCTCTTGGAGAAGTTTAACTGTTTTTAAGAATCGGCTATCCAGGCCTTCAGCCGGTAATTGTTTTGAGTTACTGCTATTGGAGCCTTCAGCCGACAAATAATTTGAATTTCTGGTCTATAAGGTCCTCAGTCGTGAGTGCAACTTGCTTAAGAATTTTTTTATTTAGACATTGTGTCTTAGGAGTAAAATTTGATAATTGTTCCTTATTGTCAACCTTATTTGCAATTGGTTTCAAATAAAGTGTACTTGATTTAAAAAAAAAAAAGAAAATTGAGCAACCAGCGGTAACTGAGTAAGGCCCCGTCCACTCTGAATCTTGCCTTTCCCTAAGCCCAATGTTTTATGAGATAAAAAAAAGCGGTAACGTGTTTGTGTAACACTCATCAGACCCGGGTTAGATTTCCATCCGCGTTGGAGATTTTCTCCGCTCGTGGAGTGGGTGTTGTGTTGTCCTCCCCATCATTTCATCATCACCGTCGAGCAAGTCGCCCAATGTGGCGTCACCTGAAATAATACTTGCAACCCGGCGGCCTTATTTCCTCGCTTGGGGCCTCTCGGTCACACGGTCATTTCATTTCTCTACTGTCAGTAGTAAGCGACCTTGAGGTTTTCTAAAGAACGACCCCATTTGACAGTGGGTGAATGAGAACGGTTGATTTTTAGTTATGAATCACGCAACAGCCTGTTGCAATCCTATGCAAGGCTTTGGCTCTGGCGAATGCTCGTAGAACGTTACCTGCCATCGCATGTAGCATCAGCGGTGTAGTTAAGAAGAGGCTGTGTTTTGCGTGGTAAAGTTATGGTCCCCTTATTGGCTAGAGAAAAAGATATTACAGCATTTTACATTGCGTATTGTAAAGGAATAGTTCTGAGATGGTGACTGCTTGCCGTGCGGGATTAGCCGAGCGGTCTAAGGCGCTGCAGTCAGAGACTGTGTGGCTGGTCCCGTCGGAGGTTCGAGTCTTCCCTCGGGCATGTGTGTTTGTGTGTTTATCCTTAGGATAATTTAGGTTAAGCAGTGTGTAAGCTTAGGGACTGATGGCCTTAGCAGTTATGTCCCATAAGATTTCACACACATCTGAAAATTTTTGGTTACTACTTGTATCAGCATAACAGTGCTCCCTCTCTTAAAGCGGCGTGTGTGAGGCACTGCTCTGGGAGCAACAACTTTCGTGAAATGGAATGGCTTGCCCAGAGTTCCGATCTGAACCCAATGGAACACCTTTGGGATGAAACAGAACGTCGACGTCGCTCCAGGACCTGGCGCCCCACATCAGTAACCTTCTCTGGTTTCGGCTCTGGAGGAAGCGTGGGCTGGCCTGCTTCCATAGACTTTCAGGCACCTCATTGAAAGAGTACCCAGCCCAGTTCAAGCTGTCATAACGGAGAATGGTGGACGCAACCCATATTAAAGTTCACTAATAGGAGTCTAAATGAAAGGAGTCTCCTGGGACACACTTGTATGTGGCACCCAAATATGATAATAATACTAATGTTAACCAAAACGTAACTATGATTTGCCGGCCGGTGTGGCCACGCGGCTAAAGGCGCTTCAGTCTGGAACCGCGCGACCGCTACGGTTGCAGGTTCGAATCCTGCCTCGGGCATGGATGTGTGTGATGTCCTTAGGTTAGTTAGGTTTAAGTAGTTCTAAGTCTAGGGGACTGATGATCTAAGTCCCATAGTGCTCAGAGCCATCTGAACCATTTTTTGAACTATGATTTCATAAACGACGTGTGTCTCTGATAGGCGTTATAATGCGGATCGCTGACTGTGCACGACCGTAGAGCCAAAGATACTGCTTCTGGTCTGAGATAGCTGTGTCGGAGTACGAGAGTGCTGGGTGCATGGTTGTAGGTAGTGAAAGAGGATGGTGTAGACAGTTTTTGTCTGCTCGGTGAAGCCACCAAGTGTCAGATTACTGTAGGAATTACGAGAGCATGGAAGCATAATTCTTCATGCAAGCAAGGTAAAGATGTTAAATAATTATGACTTTCGTTTTCTCAGCGCGTTAGTATAGATGAGTTGGCTGATAATTTGTAATTGTTGAGTAACCCCATAATGTACGTAAACTGATCGATAAAAAGGCTAGTTGGCTATTTCGCTTTTGTAATAATTCTAAGATTTGTTAACAGAGTCGTATGTAATTTGATGATTTGCATTTATGCTGGATTAGTGAGGTTACGTAATACTTGTAAAAATCTCATTGTTTATGAGTCTATTGGTAAAAATGATACATTCTTTTTTTCACCAATGTAACTTCAGTTGTCAAATGGTTTTTGAAAAGCCGGACTTAACTTGCAATATAATTTCGCAAAAAAATCTGTGTTTGTAATTCACCACAATCAGTACCGCCTCCCTGTCCAGGACATACATTTTTCAAGGAAGTAGGATTTTCTTAAATGTTCTCGTTTATCAGCCAAAAGAAATTCATGTGCATTTCAAGTGTTACGGCCGGCAATACACACTGCTGAGCATGTAGCTAGCATTCATATAATTTTTTTTTCATGAGAGACCAGAATATATCGCGTTCCAACGTAGCTGCTTTAGTGGTAAGACAGTATAAGTATTTGTATGCACTCTACATCATTCAGTGTATTCCGTACGAAGCAGAATAATTTTACTAAGTCTCCAAAAGTTTTTTTTAAAGACGTTACACAGATAGTGTTGATCAGGTAGTGTATGGTGAAACAACGCCTTCAGTCACAATATATCCGGTTTTATTGCACTACACTATGCGTTTCAGTTCCTATGACTCCATCTTCAGGTGTATCCAGATATTAGTACGTGAACACGAAAATGGAAGTACCGGTTGCTAATATTAATTGTACAGGGAGGTCTATGACACTTATATAAGTCGAAAGGTACCCTGCCATAGATTTGCACAATGAAAAAATCATGTTTGTATTTAAACGGTTAAAAGTGATAAAAGGAAGTAGAAGCTTTCTCATTCATAACACTGATGTTACATTGGTTATCACACAGTAAAATCTCCAATACCTCAACATCGACAATTGAAGACCTGACAACCACTGCCCTGCGCGCCCATCAGGTGCTATGGTAGAAATGACACACGAAAGCAACAACAATTCATGAAATCGCGTTTTGGTTCAAAAAATGGTTCTGAGCACTATGGGACTTAACTTCTGAGGTCATCAGTCGCCTAGAACTACTTAAACCTAACTAACCTAAGGACATCACACACATCCATGCCCGAGGCAGGATTCGAACCTGCGACCGTAGCGGCCACGCGGTTCCAAACTGAAGCGCTTAGAACCGCACGGCCACACCGGCCAGCGAAATCGTGTTCTAGCGGCTTTCATGTTTACACGGTTCGTTTGCAGTAAAACATGCATACCGGGCAGCTACAATGCGACAACTACTTGGTCGATGATGTCAGGAGAGAAAATCGACATATCGTAGTGACGAAGTCTTTAAATAACGTTGAATATTAGCGTCGTTATTTCGCTTACTTTTCTGTAAGAGCAACTGTGTCGTCATTTGCTGCTATTACCAGAAAATTTTAAGTAAGTTCCTAATTTTTAATTTCTTCATTTTCAATAACTACGACTTCCCTTATTATGCGGAAACTAGCTATTTTTTTTGGTATGCTTAGTAGGAGAATGCTAACGGGTCAGAGTGATGGACGCAGAGCAAGACAGACACAAGTCTTTCCTAGAGAAAGGGAGAGCAACGTGGACATTCTTAATGATAATGCATCTGTTTTATTTAACGATCATAATATTAACACGTGAGCATCGAAAATTGAAGTACCGCCTTTTAAAATTAATTATAAAGGAGGCCAATGAAAGTGACATGCCGGCCGGGGTGGCCAAGCGGTTAAAGGCGCTACAGTCTGGAACCGCGCGACCGCTACGGTCGCAGGTTCGAATCCTGCCTCGGGCATGGATGTGTGTGATGTCCTTAGGTTAGTTAGGTTTAAGTAGTTCTAAGTTCTAGGGGACTGATGACCTTAGAAGTTAAGTCCCATAGTGCTCAGAGCCATTTGAACCATTTTTGAAAGTTACATAATTCGAAAGGAACTTTGTCATAAATGTGCAAGAAAGAAGTCACGTGTACACACAGCCTTTAGGAGAGGTAAAAGGAAGTAGACACACACACGAGAAAAGTTTGCCTCTGACGTTGCTACCAGCTTATACCACGCTTAACGATCGGGTGCAGTGGTAGAAACGACACTCTAAAGTAACAACGTTTCGTGAAGTTGCGTTCTACAGACGTTTATGTTTAAATGTTGCAGATAGTTCATACCAGACTGCCATAATGCCACAACTGCTACGTCGTTCACGTTTTCGACAATGGGAAACGAAACGTTTTAACGAAGCCATCGGGGCAACACACGTTGTTTATTAGCGTCGTTCTTCACTTACTTTGGTCTAAGAGTAAGCGGAACTAAATCTGTATTCGTTTTCCGCTACCACCACAAGATTTAGAATGTTCCTAATCTTCAGTACCTTCATTTCGACCAGCTACAACGTCCCTTATCGTAAGGAAACTATATTTGTTTTAGGCTGACTCAAAGAACATTAACGGGTCGGACTGAAAGACGAAGATCTAGAGAGACACACTATTTGTACAGAGAAAGCAATAGAAATAATCCAGATGATAGCCGTGCGGTTGTAGGCGCTGCGGTCTGGAACCGCGAGACCGCTACGGTCGCAGGTTCCAATCCTGCCTCGGGCATGGATGTATGTTATGTCTTTAGGTTGGTTAGGTTTAACTAGTTCTAAGTTCTAGGGGTCTAATGACCTCAGAAGTTGAGTCCCATAGTGCTCAGAGCCATTTGAACATTTGAATCCAGATGATGATAGTGATAATTGTATTGTCCTTCTGAAAGACACATTTAAATGTGTACTGAACATAATTACAAATAATTCTGAGAACTGTAATTGCGGTTTGATGAATTTACAAGGCAGATTTGGCAATGCAAATCATTTCTCTTCTGAGGAGACTTCATGCGATACGACATTCACATTATGTGGTCATAATGGAAAAATTAATTTACCGCCATTAATACAAAATTAATTTTCAAAGCATTGTATAAAAGACTCTCATCAAAAAATCGAGCAATTAAAGAGAAATCAAAGAATAAATTCAAGGATACAGGTTGAAATGTCCCTTTTGAAAAATTAAGGATGACTGTGCTGGTAAAACTCTTACGTTATTTGATACAGAAACAGCTGAGTAAAACTCAACATATTCAGACAGTTTTCTCTTTACTTATTCTGATCGTCACTAAACTAACACACAATTTTTTTAGCGCAACGCAACCTGACTTTCAAGAATCCCTACAAAAAAATGGCCCTGATTAACAATAACCTATATCTTTCATGAATAACTTACCTCACAAAAATCTTCGTTACTCCAATTACTGCAATACAGCGAGCGCCAATACTGCTAGCTAAATAAAAGATTCTAACTAATGAAGGCACAGGCACAGTTAGCAAATGAAAGATTTTGATAAAGAACAAACAATGTATTTACCTTAATAGCGTTCAAAAATCATCATCATATATATATCTATCAGTTCATGACATCCATCTTCACAAATTTCCTTTTTCTGGGGGACACACGTCCAGATAGTCCGCTTATAGTAACCTCTCAAAACCCTGGCATCTCTCTCACCACATCCACCACTGCTGGTGGCTCACCTCCAAATGCCCAACGCTACGCGCTGTTCACGTACAACTGCCCAACACTACAAAAGCGAATATTCCAACAATGAGTCCTACCAGCCACAGACTGCACACAGCACAGTCAGTGATTTTCATCCAGAGCGCTACGTGGCGTTACCAACATAAAAACCTAAACAGCCTACTTCAGTGATTTTCATACAGAGCGCAACGTGGCGTTACCAACATAAAAACCTAAACAACCTTCTTACTAGGTAGCTACAATGCAGCACCTGTCACGGATCAGTTCTGCCGCTAAAATTTCAGTCACTTTAAGATACATGACATTTGATATCATAGATCAGGTCCCATCTTGTCGAATTCCGATCACAGGCGATACTAGTTACCATTAATTTTCTATCTGTTGAACGAAATAATGCTTCATTATAATGCGTTCCTGAAGTTACGATGTTATGTGTTATACTTGGAAATGGCAGAAAAGGAAACTAACGACAGCGAGAATATACAGGAATTGTTTAATTTACAGTTTGTATCAAGAAAAATGTCGCAACTGCTACAGGAGGTAGTATAGGTCAAAACTGGAAAACAAGTTCCTATCATGATATGTCCTGAAACCAGTACCTCCGGAGTTATGGGTTAATTTGTTCTCTCACATCTGTGTGTCACATAGAAGTACACGCTATAATCAATGCTGTATGCGGTTGCCACACATCCAGCCACATCCTTCAGACCTTCTTCGCAATGATCCCCGCACTCTTTCAGATACACTTTCCTCAATTCAGTTCGCGTCATATGCATTACCAACATCTTCCTGTAACGACTTCACATTTTCGAATGGTTTGGCATACATCCGTGCCTTTAAACGACCAATAGCCAGAATTCAACAGATCCAGGTCCGGTGAGAGGGGAGGCAGTGGTACCACACCGGCTCGACCAATCCATAGCCAATGAAACTTGTCGGTGACGCATTTTCGCAACATCCCTAGACAATGAGGTGCTGTCCCATAGTGCATAAACTAGAGCCGTAGCCTTTCTGCAAGGCTAACGCTCTCCAACAACGCTGCTAATTCATCGCGCAGAAATTGGTGACACACAGTAGCCTATCTGTTAATCTACGGTAAAACGTGTGGCTCTATGAATTCGCCAGCAAAAATTCCTGCCCATAAATTGATATTCCGCCTCATGTGTAAATATACTACAGGTCGTGAACTACCAATTTTCATTGGCCTATATCTCAACAGGAATTGGTCTCTGAACGTCTCATTCTAAGAACTTTTGTTCCACTTTTTTTAAACACGCTGTGTCAGAAAACATGAGAGAGTTACCAGATTATTTTATGGAAATGGAGGATGCAATGGTTAAAACGTAGGTCATTCGACAAAAATGTAAGGCATAACTTGTTAATGCAAAAATAATGTGAATATATAACTTATATACTGTTTACGTACACAGAAGGCCATATAAATTTGTATTTTCTTAAAATCCTGACGCTTACGATGTAAAATGTGATCATCAACCGCACTCAGTTATACTCCTCTGAATAAATAATCTTGCCCAAAAAATCTAGCTTGTTTGAAATATAATAAAGAAATGCCACACAACTGAATGAATTGTCGTTGTGAAGCACAATTTTATTTGATTTTATTTTAGTTTTTTGGTCATCACTCTTTTGACTAGATTGATGAGGCCAGCCGCAAATTCTTCTGTGCCGACCTCGGCATGTATAGCTGAACTATCGTTATCGGTGTAAGTTTGGTGTCGATCCTGATGAGAACGAGCCTATCACTGAAATGCTCACAGTAACTCACTCTCCGCCCTACCTTCCGATTCAAAACGAAACATACTCCAGTTATACCATTTTCTGCTGCTGTTGATGTTACCCTGTACTCATCTGACCCGAAATCTGTGTCCTCATTCCGTTTCACTTCGCTGACGTCTTCTATACCTAGATTGAGCCTTAACATTTTCCTTTTCTGATTTTCTAGCGTCCCTATCTCGTTCCAACTTCTGACATTACACGCCCCGACTCATAGAACGGTACTGTTTCGTTGTTTGCTCAATATTTTTCTCATCTCACCTCTCCCTTGGCAGTATCCTACTGGAGATTCGAATGGGGGACTAGTCCGCAACCTTTTGCGAATGGAAAGATCATCATCACACTTTCTTAATTACAGGCCACGTGTCCTGGTGGGTTTCTTTAATGTTGTGATTTACATTACCTTCTGCATCCTCATGCCGTTGATACTTGCAGATTCTTCCGCCTTTAGGGGCAATTTCCCACCGCAAGCGCATGATAGTATCCTGAAACTCGTACCATGTTAGCTGTGTTGAACAATCCTGGATGTTATATTGTTGTTTGGTGTTGAGAATTATATATCAGCATAACACAGTCACTTCGCTCGAGGCGCACATGTTTATCTACACTCATGCTCACAAATTAAGGATAATTGCAGAGTGTGGTGCCACACAACGTGGCACTACACAAAACTGGAGCTAATAGCATAGGCACATAGGGAACACACATGACACAGATCTGTAAGTCCACGGTATTGGTGATAAGTTGACAAAACAGTCCCGAAACACATGTGCTACAAAACGCCATTGTTTCCTACATATGCATCACCATATCAATATGGGATGTGATCACCATGCACACGAACACAGACCGCACAGCGGGTTGGCATACTCTGGATCAGGTGGTCGAACAACTATTGGGGTATAGCCTCCCATTCTTGCACCAGTGCCTGTCGGAGCTCCTGAAGTGTCGTAGAGGTTTTATGACGTGTAGCGATACGTCGACCGAGAGCATCTGAGAGGTGATCGATAGGGTTTAGGTCTGGAGAACAGGCAGGCCACTCCAGTCGCCTGATATCTTCTGTTTCAAGGTATTCCTCCACGATGGCAGCTCGGTGGGGCCGTGGATTATCATCCATCAGGAGGAAGGAGGAACCCACTGCACCCCTGAAAATGCGAACATACTGGTGCAAAATGACATCCCGGTACACATGACCTGTTACAGTTCCTCTGTCAAAGACATGCAGGGGTGTACGTGCACCAATCATAATCCCACCCCACACCATCAAACCACGACCTCCATACAGGTCCTTTCAATGACATAAAGAGGTTGGTATCTGGTTCCTGGTTCACGCCAGATGAAAACCCGGCGAGAATCACTTTCAGACTGTACCTGGACTCGTCAGTGAACATAACCTGGGACCACTGTTCCAATGACCATGTGCTGCGTTCTTGACACCATGCTTTACGGGCTCTCCTGTGACCAGGAGTCAGTGGAATGCACCTTACAGGTCTCTGGGAGAATAAACCATGTCTGTTCAGGCGTCTGTAGACAGTTTGTCTGGAGACAACTGTTCCAGTGGCTGCGGTAAGGTCCCGAGCAGGGGTAACTGCAGTACTCCGTGGCCGTCTGCGGGCACTGATGTTGAGATATCGGTCTTCTTGTGGTGTTGTACACTGTGGACGTCCCGTACTGTAGCGCACGGACACATTTCCTGTCTGCTGGAATCGTTGCCATGATCTTGCGATTACACTTTGTGGCACACGGAGCACCCGTGCTACGACCTGCTGTGTTTGACCAGCCTCCAGTCGCCCTAGTATTCTAACTCTCATAACGTCATCAATATGTGTTCTTTGAGCCATTTTCAACACACACTCACCATTAGCACATCCTAAAACGTCTGCACACTTACTCGCTCCACCGTACTCTGACATGCACCAACACACCTCTGCTTATGCGGACTGCTCCCAGAGCCACCGTGCGACGTTCTCAGATCAAATGCACCGCATGGTCATACCCCGAGGTGATATAAACCCGCAAACCGTACACCAGAGCATTGCTTCACAATGTATCAGCATTATCCTTAATTTACGAACATGAGTGTATATCTGGAAAGAGTTCACAGGTACTAGGGGGATAAGTACTGCAACACATTTTTTCCTCGGCCATTGTCGCTTGTAAAAATGCGAAATTGGTTGAGGGACATCGTGCCATATTCGCGTTACAGTCCCTATAGTTTCATAAATATCCGATAGGTTGCAGCGTATACGTAGCCTTCAAAATGGCGTCAGTAACGGAGGTGCATTCGAAGCAGAGAGCTATCATTAAGCTTCTTTTGGTGGAATACCAGAGCATCATAGATATTCATAGACGCCTGCAGACAGTCTACTGAGACCTGGCAGTCACCAAAAGCACGGTGAGTCGTTGGGCGAATCGTCTGTCATCAGCACAAGAAGGCAGCACAAACCTGCACGATCGCCGGCTAGCCGCACACAGCTGTGACTTCTTCAGTGTTGGAATTAGGACTGTTGATATTTTTAAAAATATCTGTGATCCGATACATCGATATTCAAACAAATATCTTTAACGACCCTCGATATAACGAAAAACGGTAACGACGTATCGAAGAAAAAAAAATTGACGTACTGGCCCATAAAAATATCGGCTGCACATTGCAAATATAATGCCGCTTTTAGAGCTATATATTTAAGTATTGATTTATTATTAGATATTCTGTACATCAACAGGCTAGCAGCCTATCTATCCCCCTTGGCGGAAGAACTGAAAGGAAAACGATACACGTTCAAGTACACCGATGACCACTTTGCTAGCAATGGTTACTGCATGTAAGTGGCACAATAGAAGGCGTCCGTCGTTCGGTTTCGCCCAATGTCGCATTTGTCCAGAACACTTCATGTTGACTACCCTGTTTTTTCATTTCTGCCAACGTCAGCGACCATGAGGATGTAGTGTTAAAATTGCATGGTGAAGTTAAACGTTGCAGTTTCTGTCGGTAGCACCTAGCACCGATTACGTCAGCATTTCCCCTCACACGTCTCTGACCATCGCAAAGATCAATCTTTCATTTACATTTTTGTTTATCGTTTTGAGCAGCTGCTTTTGAAGAATGCTGATGCGAAGAAATAGCACACTCGTTGCGTTAATTTCTTTTTTGACGCAACGGGTGTTCTACACTACGACATAAAAAGTATCCGGACACTCCCAAAAACATACCTTCTTCATATGAGGTGAGCTGTGATGCCACCTACTGCCAGGACTCCATATCAGCGACCCCAGTGGTCATTAGACATCTTGAGAGAGCAGAATGGCGCGCTCCGCGGAATTCACGGACATCGAACATGGTCAGGTGATCGGGTGTCACGTGTGTCACACGTCTGTACGCGACATTTTCACACTCCTAAACATCCGTAGGTCGACAGTTTCCGATGTGACAGTGAAGTGGTAAAGTGAAGGGACACGTACAGCACAAAAACGTACAGGCCGACCTCGTCCGTTGACTGACAGAGACCGCCGGCAGTTGAAGAGTGTCGTAATGTGTAATAGGCAGACACCTATCCAGACGATCAGACAGGAATTCCAAACTGCATCTGGATCCACCGCAAGTACTATGACAGTTAGGCGGGAGGTGAGAAAGCTTGGATTTCATGGTCGAACCTCTGCTCATAAGCCGGTAAAGCCGGCCGGAGTGGCCGAGCGGTTCTAGGCGCTACAGTCTGCAAGCGCGCGACCGCTACGGTCGCAGGTTCGAATGGTCCTCGGGCATGAATGTGTGTGATGTCCTTAGGTTAGTTAGGTTTAAGTAGTTCTAAGTTCTAGGGGACTGATGACCTCAGAAGTTAAGTCCCATAGTGCTCAGAGCCATTTGAACCATTTTTGAACGTATAAATGCCAAACGACGCTTCGCTTGGTGTAAGGGGCATAAACATTGGACGACTGAACAGTGGAAAAACGTTGTGTGGAGTGAAGAATCACGGTACACAATGTGGCGATCCGATAGCAGGGTATGGGTATGGCGAATGCCCGGTGAACGTCATCTGACTGCGTGTGTAGTGCCAACAGTAAAATTCGTAGGCGGTGGTGTTATGGTGTGGTCGTCTTGTTCATGTGGGAGCTTGCACCTCTTGTTGTTTTGCGTAGCACTATCACAGCACAGGCCTACACTGATGTTTTAAGCACCTTCTTGCTTCCCACTGTTCTAGATCAATTCTGGGATGGCGATTGCATCTTTCAGCACGATCGAGCACCTGTTCATAATGCACGACCTGTGGCGGAGTGGTTACACGACAATAACATCCCTGTAATGGACTGGCTGCACAGAGTCGTGACGCGAACCACTGAGATGTTTTGGAATGCCGACTTCGTGCCAGAACTCACCGATCGACATCGATACCTCTCCTCAGTGAGGCAATCCGTGAAGAACGGGCTGCCATTCCCCAAGAAAACTTCCAGCACCTGATTGAACGTATGCCTGCGAGAGTGCAAGCTGTCATCTAGGCCAAGGGTGGTCAAGCACAACATTGAATTCCAGCATTACCGTTGGAGGGCGCCACGAACTTGTAAGTCATTTTCAGCCAGGTGTCCGTATACGTTTGATGACGTATTCCTCCACATCGGTGATCTTGTTATTTCATTCACACCGCCACCCTCTGCGGCAATCCGACTTCTTCTTTGTGGTACCTATACTTGCTTCACACTGTCAGAGGGAAAGACTGAACATGATGAAAGCTTAAAAAGTAGTAATACTGCTTCACTCAGTGAAAGTAAAATTATGTCCTACTACAATTTCAAATGAACTATTTCAGATATTTGTTGGAAATTGAGAAGAAATACAATGTAAAATAAAAATATCGGCGCTCGATATTGCCATTACGATATCGGTATATCGATACATCATGGAAAATATATCACCAATATGTATGGAAACTTCTGAATAAAATATCGATATATCCATGTTTTAAACGACATCCCTAATTGGAATGCGGGTCGACCTCATTCGAGGTGATCGACGTATCTGTTGGTAGTACTGACGCACTCATCCAGCAGCTGACGTAGTCAAAAGTGTGTGCCGTTGGTCCCTGGTCGCTAAATAGAAGGTCATAAAGAGCAATGAAGGACCATCTTTGCAGAATTGCTCGCGCGTTACAATGTCGAACGCGACAATTTTTTGTCTGACGTCGTCGCATGCGATGAAACATGGGTTCATCACTTCGAACTAGAAACAAAACAGCAGTCCGTAGGGCGGTGCCACACCATCTCTCCTCCGAAGAGTAAGTTCAGAGCCGAGCCCTCAGTCGGTAAAGGCACGGCGACGGTCTACTGAGACTCTGGAGCAATTATTGTGTCTGATGTCCTCCAACATGGTGCACCGATCAACTCTGAAGTGTATCGTGCTACACTCAGCGAACAGAAGAAACGACTTCAGTGTGTTCGCCGCCAACAAAATGAGTTCGAACTTCTCCTCCTCCATAACAACACCGGGTCTCACACCTACGCACCCCATAGGAGTTCACAAAACTTCATTGGACGGTTCCTCCTCATCCACCCTATAGCCCAGATCTCTCCTCTTCTGGCTTCCATCTGTTTGACCGAATGCAGGATGTATTCAACAGGGAGCAGTATGTGGATGATGAGGAGGTTATTGATGCAGCAAAACATTGGTTCCGACGTCGAATAGTGGAGTGGTACCTTGCAGGCCAACAGGCCTTCCCAGTAACGTGTCAAAGGTGGTCGCATTGAACGGATATAATGTTAAAAAGTAGGGTTTTCAAGCAAAAAGAATGGGGAATAATATGGTGTATTGGAATGCCGAATACAGCTAAACTGCTTTCAGGAAAAAACACTGTGTTCAAAAAATGGTTCAAATGGCTCTGAGCACTATGGGACTTAACATCTTAGGTCATCAGTACCCTAGAACGTAGAACTACTTAAACCTAACTAACCAAAGGACATCACACACATCAATGCCCGAGGCAGGTTTCGAACCTGCGACCGTAGCAGTGTCGCAGTTCCGGACTGCAGCGCCTACAACCGCACGGCCACCGCGGCAAACACTGTGTTGCATTGCCAGAATGAGATTTTCGCCTTGCAGCGGAGTGTGCGCTGATATGAAACTTCCTGGCAGATTAAAACTGTGTGCCGCACCGAGACTGAACTCGGGACCTTTGCCTTTCGCGGGCAAGTGCTCTACCAACTGAGATACCCAGTACCTCGTCTCCTACCTTACAAACTTAACAGAAGCTCTTCTGCGAACCTTGCAGAACTAGCACTCCTGCAAGAAAGGATAATGCGGACACATGGCTTAGCCACAGCCTGGGGGATGTGTCCAGAATGAGATTTTCACTCTGCAGCGGAGTGTGCGCTGATATGAAACTTCCTGGCAGATTAAAATTGTGTACCGGACCGAGACTCGAACCTTTGCCTTTCGCGGGCAAGTGCTCTACCAACTGAGCTACCCAAGCACAGCTCACGTCCCATCCTCACAGCTTTACTTCTGCCAGTGCCTCGTCTCCTACCTTCCAAACTGCATCGTATTGCATTACTTATTGTATGACCCTCATATGATATACTTATCGTCAACTGCATAGTTTCCGGCGATAACGACTTGACAGATAATCTTAGGAAGTTACGGTCTTACGTTAAATCAGTAAGTGGATCGAAACAGTAAATTCAGACACTCTGTGATGATAATGGCATTGAAACAAAGGATGACACGCATAAAGCTGAAATACTAAACACCTTCTTCCAAAGCTGTTTCACAGAGGGAGACCTTTCTGCAGTTCCTTCTCTAAATCCTCGCACGAACGACAAAATGGCTGACATCGAAATACGTGTCCAACGAATAGAAAAGCAACTGAAATCACTCAATAGAGGGAAGTCCACTGGACCTGACGGGATACCAGTTCGGTTCTATACAGAGTACGCGAAAGAACTTGTCCCCCTTCTAACAGCCGTGTACCGCAAGTCTCTAGAGGAATGGAAGGTTCCAAATGATTGGGAAAGAGCACAGATAGTCCAGTTTTCAAGAGGGTTCGTCGAGCAGATGCGCAAAACTATAGGCCTATATGACATCGATCTGTTGTAGAATTTTAGAACATGTTTTTTGCTCGCGTATCATGACATTTCTGGAAACCCAGAATATACTCTGTAGGAATCAACATGGATTCCGGAAAGCGATCGTGTGAGACCCAACTCGCTTTATTTGTTCATGAGACCCAGAAAATATTAGATACAGGCTCCCAGGTAGATGCCATTTTCTTTGACTTCCGGAAGGCGTTCGATACAGTTCCACACTGTCGCCTGATAAAGAACGTAAGAGCCTACGGAGTATCAGACCAGCTGTGTGGCTGGATTGAAGAGTTTTTTGCAAACAGAACACAGCACGTTGTTCTCAATGGAGAGACGTCTACAGACGTTAAAGTAACCCCTGCTTGCCACAGGGGAGTGTTATGGGACCATTGCTTTTCACAATATATATAAATGACCTAGTAGATAGCGTCGGAAGTTCCATGCGGCTTTTTGGGGATGATGCTGTAGTATACAGAGAAGTTGCAGCATTAGAAAATTGCAGCGAAATGCAGGAAGATATGCAGCGGATAGGCACTTGGTGCAGGGAGTGGCAACTGACCCTTAACACAGACAAATGTAATGTATTGCGAATACATAGAAAGAAGGATCCTTTATTGTATGATTATATGATAGCGGAACAAACACTGGTAGCAGTTACTTCTGTAAAATATCTGGCAGTAAGCGTACGGAACGATTTGAAGTGGAATGATCATATAAAATTAGTTGTTAGCAAGGCGGGTGCCAGGTTTATATTCATTGGGAGAGTCCTTAGAAAATGTAGTCCATCAACAAAGGAGGTGGCTTACGGAACACTCGTTCGACCTATACTTCAGAATTGCTCATCAGTGTGGGATCCGTACCATGTCGGGTTGACAGAGGAGGTACAGAAGATCCAAAGAAGAGCGGCGCGTTTCGTCACAAGGTTATTTGGTAAGCGTGAGAGCGTTACGGAGATATTTAGCAAACTCAAGTGGCAGACTCTGCAAGAGAGGCGCTCTGCATCGCGGTGTAGCTTGCTGTCCAGGTTTCGAGAGGGTGCGTTTCTGGATGAGGTATCGAATATATTGCTTCCCCCTACTTATACCTCCCGAGGAGATCACGAATGTAAAATTAGAGAGATTCGAGCGCGCACAGAGGCTTTCCGACAGTCGGTCTTCCCGCGAACCATACGCGACTGGAACAGGAAATGGAGGTAATGACAGTGGCATGTAAAGTGCCCTCCGCCACACACCGTTGGGTGGCTGGCGGCGTATAAATGTAGATGTAGAATTTGGTGGTGATTACTAAAACTTCATGACCACCCCACTTAAGGTGTTCCGATGTTAACTTGGGACGCCGTGCCAGGGTGCTGTCAGAGGCCGTTGTTGCTGGGTGTGCCTCGTTGAACACAGCAGCAAGCCGCGCGCCTTGCGACCTGGTGCGCATTCCGCTCCCGACTGTATCAGTCAAGCCGGCCGTCGGCTGTCCGCCCCGCCAGTATTTATGAACACTGAACTATGTAATAATCTGAGACTCGGGCATCCCGGATTTAATTTCGCGGACTGATTTCGCACAGTTAATCACGGGGAGGCGACAGCGCCGGGGGCCAAAGTGGCGTCATAAAGAGCGCCTGATGGATGTCGCCGCCGCCTCATCAGGGGCGCCCCGCGCACATAAATCGCGGCGGGTGGCAGCCCTGCGCCGGCGGGTGGCAGCCCTGCGCTGTGGCGGGGGCGGCGACCCGTCCGCCTGCCGGCTCTGGAATGTTCTGGCGGCTCCGCGCGGCCCCAGCAGCAGCACACACACACACGCACACACACACACGTGCGTCACTTAACACAGTGGCAGTCGGCGAGAAAGAGGCTGTGTGCTTTGACGGGCCGATCTATCATTGCTGGAAGGACTGGGTTAATAAAATAGTTGGTTGCTTCTCTGACGTGCCTTCAGCTACCATTTATTGGCGAGAGAAGTAGATTGCTATTCAAGAGATAATCATCAAAAATACCCTGAGAGCTAGAGTTGAAAGTAGCACGTTCCGTACATTTGCAGGCAGTTCGTGTAGCACTTGTATGAGGACGAAAGGTTTAGCGGGGACGATTTAATGTTACGGGGTTCTATTAACAATGATGAACTGTGGGATCTCTGTTCAGCAATAAAGCACTCCGTCTTCAGGTCACGAGTGGCCAACCGGGACCATCCGACCGCCGTGTCATCCTCCGCGGAGGATGCGGATAGGAGGGGCGCGGGGTCAGCACACCGCTCTCCCAGTCGTTATGATGGTATTCTTGACCGAAGCCGCTACTATTCGGTCGAGTAGATCCTCAGATGGCATCACGAGGCTGAGTGCACCCCGAGAAATGGCAACAGCGCATGGCGGCCTGGATGACCACCCATCCAAGAGGCGACCACGATCGACAGCGCTTAACTTCGGTGATCTCACGGGAACCGGTGTAGCCACTGCGGCAAGGCCGTTGCCCTGTTCAGCATTATGTACTCCTATTTTTTCCAACGTCTTATTTGACTTACATAAAATACTGATTAGACAAAATATGCACTGAAGGGGTAAAAATTATGGGATAGCCATGTACACATATACAGGTGGCGGTAGTATCTCGTACACAAGACATAAAAGGGCAGTACGTGTGTCATATTAACACACGTGATTCGTGGAACAAGGTTCATGACGTGATCATGGCCGCACGACGGGAATTAACGGGCTTCGAACACAGGCAAAGGTGCGAGCTGGTGCCAGTGCCATAGAGACTCGCCACTATTTTGCACATATTTTCCGTGTTCGACTTACGAAATTCATAACCTGACATTAAACCTTTTCGTGACAGGAATACGCGGCGCTGAGGGCGAAGATAGCGACTTCGCCTCGGCCAATTGCAGGCCGAGTACAACCCGCCAATGACTGGACGGCAACGGAGAAAAGCCTACTCGGAAGATAGAAGAGCAGCTCTCGTCCGCTTAGTTGTAAATCATCGTCCAGGGCCAACTTAGAAAGGGAACGTCCTTTAGTATACTCTTAGAAGTCAACAGACAGTTGTAAATTACATTTGCTGTGTACTGTGAAACTTACCTACGATTATTTTCACTTAGCAATTGAGCGCCTTATTTGTATTACCTTACATGCTTTGTTGCAGACTTCATTATTCACAAGTTATAAAGATAAGCAAACTTTTTAACTCATTTGAGTGACTTCGTTACTAATTGGTTAGAGTGTTGTAGAACTTTTGTTGTCCTATACTGTTACCTAACCCTGGGACATAGCTGTGTAATAGTGGCAGGCAGAAATTGTCTGAGGGGTAAATTGCCCAGAAGCCGTTTCATGAATTCACAAACTCGGCCTACCGTAACAACACTGACGACTCGGCCTCCACAGCAGTAGCGACGAGGCCTTTAAAAAACTGACGACGAGGGTGTACAAAATAATACATTTTGGAAATCGTTAGGAAATTCAATATTCCGAGAGCCGAAGTGTCAGGAGTGTGCCGAGAATACTAAATTTCAGGTACTATCTCTCACTACAGACAAAGCTGAGTCTGATGGCCTTCATTTACCGACCAAGAGCAGTGGCATTTGCGTAGAGTTGTCAGTGATGACAGACAAGCAATACTGCGTGAAACAACCGCAGAAATCAATGTGGGACGTACGGCGAACGTATCGGCTACGACAGTGCCGTGGAATGTGGCGTTAACAGGCTTTGGCATCAGACGAGCGACGTTAATACCTATGCTAACAGCCGGCCGCGGTGGCCGAGCGGTTCTAGGCGCTTCAGTCTGCAACCGCGTGACCGCTACGGTCGCAGGTTCGCATCCTGCCTCGGGAATGGATGTGTGTGATTTCCTTAGGTTAGTTAGGTTTAAGTAGTTCTAAGTTATAGCGGACTGATGACCACAGATGTTAAGTCCCATAGTGCTCAGAGCCATTTGAACCATTTGAACCTATGCTAGCAGCACGACATCAACTGCTGCGCCTCTCCTGCGCTCGTGACCATATCGGTTGAATCTCGATTTCAGCTGGTAAGACCTGACGGAAGGGACTACATAATGGTGTGGGCCGTGTTTACATAGAGTGGACAGGCCATAGCCTACTTGGAAGCCATTCACTTGCGGCCGTTCATGGACTTCCTGTAGACAAACAACGATGGAATTTTCATCGATGACAATGCACCTTGTTACAGTCCGCCTGCTTAGCTGGGTGGTAACGAGCTCGCCTTCCATCTTGCAAGAGAGCCCGGGTTCGGTTCGTGGCCGGGTTGGAGATTTTCTCTGCTCGGGGACTGGGTGTTGTCTTGACCTCCTCATCATCTCATCCTCATCACCGGCGCGCAAGTCGCCCAATGTGGCGTCGACTGAAATAAGACTTGCACTTGGCGGCCGAACTTCCCCGAATAGGGGCCTCCCGGCCAACGATGCCATACGCTCATGTCAATTTTTACCTTGTCTGCCCCCGTTTAAGTAGTTCTAAGTTCTAGGGAACTGATGACCTCAGATGTTAAGTCCCATAGTGCTCAGAGCAATTCGAACCATTTTTTTGTGCTACACTATGTGATCAAAAGTATCCGGACACCCCCAGAAACATACGTTTTTCATGTTAGGTTCAATGTGCTGACACCTACTGCCAGATATATCAGCCACCTCAGTAACCAGCTCGACAGAATGTCAATCCTAAGGGCCCGGGTTCGATTCTCGGCTGTGTCGGAGATTTTCTCCGCTCAGGGACTGGGTGTTGTGTTGTCCTAATCATCATAATTTCATCCCCATCGACGAGCAAGTCGCCGAAGTGGCGTCAAATCGAAATACTTGCACTCGGCGAACGGTCTACACGACGGGAGGCCCTAGTCACACGACGTTTATACACTCCTGGAAATTGAAATAAGAACACCGTGAATTCATTGTCCCAGGAAGGGGAAACTTAATTGACAAATTCCTGGGGTCAGATACATCACATGATCACACTGACAGAACCACAGGCACATAGACACAGGCAACAGAGCATGCACAATGACGGCACTAGTACAGTGTATATCCACCTTTCGCAGCAATGCAGGCTGCTATTCTCCCATGGAGACGATCGTAGAGATGCTGGATGTAGTCCTGTGGAACGGCTTGCCATGCCATTTCCACCTGGCGCCTCAGTTGGACCAGCGTTCGTGCTGGACGTGCAGACCGCGTGAGACGACGCTTCATCCAGTCCCAAACATGCTCAATGGGGGACAGATCCGGAGATCTTGCTGGCCAGGGTAGTTGACTTACACCTTCTAGAGCACGTTGGGTGGCACGGGATACATGCGGACGTGCATTGTCCTGTTGGAACAGCAAGTTCCCTTGCCGGTCTAGGAATGGTAGAACGATGGGTTCGATGACGGTTTGGATGTACCGTGCACTATTCAGTGTCCCCTCGACGATCACCAGTGGTGTACGGCCAGTGTAGGAGATCGCTCCCCACACCATGATGCCGGGTGTTGGCCCTGTGTGCCTCGGTCGTATGCAGTCCTGATTGTGGCGCTCACCTGCACGGCGCCAAACACGCATACGACCATCATTGGCACCAAGGCAGAAGCGACTCTCATCGCTGAAGACGACACGTCTCCATTCGTCCCTCCATTCACGCCTGTCGCGACACCACTGGAGGCGGGCTGCACGATGTTGGGGCGTGAGCGGAAGACGGCCTAACGGTGTGCGGGACCGTAGCCCAGCTTCATGGAGCCGGTTGCGAATGGTCCTCGCCGATACCCCAGGAGCAACAGTGTCCCTAATTTGCTGGGAAGTGGCGGTGCGGTCCCCTACGGCACTGCGTAGGATCCTACGGTCTTGGCGTGCATCCGTGCGTCGCTGCGGTCCGGTCCCAGGTCGACGGGCACGTGCACCTTCCGCCGACCACTGGCGACAACATCGATATACTGTGGAGACCTCACGCCCCACGTGTTGAGCAATTCGGCGGTACGTCCACCCGGCCTCCCGCATGCCCACTATACGCCCTCGCTCAAAGTCCGTCAACTGCACATACGGTTCACGTCCACGCTGTCGCGGCATGCTACCAGTGTTAAAGACTGCGATGGAGCTCCGTATGCCACGGCAAACTGGCTGACACTGACGGCGGCGGTGCACAAATGCTGCGCAGCTAGCGCCATTCGACGGCCAACACCGCGGTTCCTGGTGTGTCCGCTGTGCCGTGCGTGTGATCATTGGTTGTACAGCCCTCTCGCAGTGTCCGGAGCAAGTATGGTGGGTCTGACACACCGGTGTCAATGTGTTCTTTTTTCCATATCCAGGAGTGTATTTACGTTTTTACCATGTCACAGGGCCTCAGCTGTCTCAGATTAGTTTGAAGAACATTCAGGACAGTTCGAGAGAATGATTTGGCCACCCAGATCACCCGACATGAATCCCATCGAATACATGAGACACTATCGAGAGGTCAGGTCGTGCACAAAATCCTGCACCGGTAACTCGTTCGCAGCTATGGACGGCTGTAGAGGCAACATGGCTCAATACATCTTCAAGGAACTCCCAGTGACATGTTGAATCCATACCACGTCGACTTGCTGCACTAAGCCGGGCAAAATGAAGAGGTATCCCACCGCTTTTGTCATCTCAGTGTATGTCTGCTATCCACCGCAAGATAAAATGCCGCCTTCTGGCATAGATGGTATCGCCGACAATCACGGCGATCTCTTTAAGAGCGGTGAAACCACGTGCAGGCCACAAGGGCTAAGCGTCATCACAGAAGATGGTCAGAGACTTGCCTGGTCTGTAAAGCAGAACAGGCGGCGATGTCAGCCAGATCTGATGCCAAAGTGTAAGTGTGTTGCAGCCATACAAGGGCTACCGGTACCCTAAAGAAACCGGAATTAATTTTTAAAAGCTATATATTTTCAAATTGTGTACAAAACAATGTTATCCTCTTCAAAATACTCTCCATTACAATTAATACATTTGTCCCACTGGTGCTTCCACTGTTCAAAACATTTTTTGTAGTCATCTTTAGAAATGGCTGACAACACTTCCCTCGTCTTTTTCTTGACTCCTTCACTGTTGTCAAATCGGTATCCTTTCATAGCCCTTTTCATGCGTGGAAATAAGAAAAAGTAGCGCGGAGCCAGGTCAGGCGAGGAAGGTGCGTGGATCAGCGGAACTGTGCCACTTTATCCTAAAACAAACACAGTGAAACGTCCCCTTTTGACAATTATACAAGACTGTGCTTAAACTGACACACAATATTTTTTAGCGCAACGCAATCTGACTTTCAGAAATCCCTACAAAGGAATGGCCCTGACTAACATTAACCTGTACCTTTCACAAATCACTTACCTCACCAAAAATCTTCGTTAGTCGAACTACTGCAATACAGCGAGCGCCACTACTGCCAGCTAAATAAAAGATTCAAACTACGGAAGGCACTAACTACTGACAGGGATAGTTAGCAAACGAAAGATTTTAATAGAGAACAAACAATGTATTTACCTTAATAGTCATAATATATATAGCAGTTCATAATATCCAGTATAACAAATTTCAAAACTCCGCCATCTCTCTCCCCACATCCACCACTGCTGGCGGCTCACCTCCAACTGCGCAACGCTACGCGCTGTTCACATCCAGCTGCCGCTGCCCAACACTACAATGGCAGACAACAATGCAAACTAGCCACAGACTGCACACAGCACAGCCAGTGAATTTCATATAGAGCGCTACGTAACGTTGCCAATAAGAAAACATAAACAGCCTACTTACAACAGGTGGCTGTGTTTGTGCAGGTGCGTTGTCGTGGTGGAAGAACCAGTCTTCAGTCTGCCACATATCGGGTCTTCTTTGACGAACACTGTTGCCCAATCTTCTTAAAACGTCCAAACAAAAGGTCTGATTCACGATCTGACGTGGGGGAAGGAACTCTGAATGAACTACACCCACGGCATGAAAAAGGCAAACCAGCATGTTTGATTTGACTTGACGACATTTTTTTTGGACGGGGTGGCGATGACGTCTTCCATTGGCTTGACTGTTGCTTTTGATTGTCAGTCATAACTCGAGGAACAAACTTGGCAGCAACCCTTTTCATTCCCAAATCTTCCGCTACCATTCGCCGAACCGAGCTCCAAGATAACCCACTAATGTCTGACAGTTGATCAATTGTCAGTCGACTGTTTATGACCACAAACTCCCGAATTTATTAAATATTTCCGTCGATTCTGGCAGTTGATGAACGTCCAGAACGAAGTTTGTCATCAATCGATATGTCACCATTTTTAAATCGAGTAAATCGCTCATACACTTGAGTTTTTCCCATAGCGTCATCTTGGGCGTTTTCAACATTAAAACAGTTTCAGCGGCTTTTCGTCCGAGTAGGAAACAAAATTTCTCAGCTGCACGTAGTCCACTTAAACTTGCCATCGTAAAAAACGAAACAAGAACAAAACAGCACTAGCGAAAACGTTAACTGCAGATGAACAGATGAACAGGTCGACGACACAAGCGGCACTCAACTGCCAGTGAGTTGCTCTATACACGCCTAGCGGCAGAAATGCGTACTAATACAAACTTCGCCAACGGCAATATTATTCCGGTTTTTAAGGGGGTTCCCCTCGTAACTGTTTCGGAGCACTGTCTTCAGCGTGCATTACCGAACATGGAGCTGCGCAGCAAATTACCGCTACATATTCCCATCTTGAGCCAATGACATCGTCAGCTATGATTGTAGTGGGCACGGGAGCGTCAGCACAGGATTGTGGATCAATGAAAACACGTCGCCTAGTCGGATGAACCACCTTTGTTATTTCATCAGGTCGATGTCACCACAGCGAACGGCTGGTCGAAACATGCTCCACACCATGGTCGCAGGTCGCTGAGGGTGGTACTGTAATACGGAGGACATTCATTTAGGCTTCTTTGGGACCTGCGCCATGACAGCTGTGGACTACGTGAATATTATTGCACACCCCTCTGCACGAGGCGCCTGGCAGGATCGCGCTAAGTTTTAACTAAGCGCGATCCGCTGGAAAAGTCTACTTCCGGTGCCGCCATTGCGCTACTGAGCAGGCTTACTTCCTGCCACGCCCAGATAAGCTTATCGCTGTGACGTCAGGGGACTGTATACCTCGCTCGTGAGGCAACAGCATGTTCATTGGACTCGAGGCAGCCGCACGCAGCACACAGCCATGCCATACAGGAGGCGAAGATATAGTCGCAGGGCTAGGATCCCTGTATACAAGACGATTGACCAATTTCAGCAGTACTGGCAATACTGAATTTCAATACGTGCCAATAATATATTGAGCCATTAGTACTTCTTGAGATGGCCAAGAACGTGGTAAGAGAGTTGAGTGCTAGGGGTTTTTGCGACTGAGGGTAGTTGCACTCACATATTGTTTTATCCTTTAATTTTTCGAACTCAGATTTCATTGCCGGCCGGGGTGGCCGAGCGGTTCTAGGCGCTACTGTCTGGAAACGCGCGACCGCTACGGTCGTAGGTTCGAATCCTGCCTCGGGCACGGATGTGTGTGATGTCCTTACGTGAGTTAGGTTTAAGTAGTTCTAATTTCTAGGGGACTGATGACCTCAGAATTTAAGTCCCATAGTGCTCAGAGCCATTTTTTCAGATTTCATTAAAACAAATTATTCAGATCCTACGCCAAGTTGGATCACCCGAAGTCCTCTGGGTGAGGTGCCCCCCAGACGCACCAGCCATATATCAAGCTAGGTTTACAATTTATAGCCGGAACTTAAGCCCTTCGTAACTCAACAGACACTTGTCCGATCAACGCTGACAGTAAATCCCAACATACGGCTGCAGCTTTGGTAGTAAACAGCGCTCCAGACTACTTTGTCACTGATATGGTGGGGAAGAAAACACAGACTGCTGGAATGGAATACAAGTCGGGATACAAGATTTTTTTTTTTTTTTGTTTGCCAAGACACTTCGTAAAGCATATACTGGCGTACATAGAACAATTAAGCAAAATGTGGTTTTAAAGACAAGCTCAGCAATCTGAATCGTAAAACTGAGACTTAGAACAAGTGTTTACACAGATTTTCATTAGAGCGAAAAATTTAAAAGTACTAAAATCTTTTTAATGTAATAAAACTGACAAAAAACAGACACTTCAAAATATACATGCATACCACACATATAACTTTGGTTAGGATTCAACACCACTTGATAGTGTGGGGTGCATTTGCAATACTACTTTTACGCGACTCAACTTTCCCGGAGCAAGATTCCGACGTCCCTCGACAATTTGCTCAATGATTAGATCGAAGGAAATTTCTCAGATTGTTAAGAACAATGCATGGCATGGTGATCACGCGTTGGTCCTCTTAACCCTTACGTGACCAGTGGGAACTATAGTTCCAATATTTTGTTTTCACTATAATTTCAGTGGTAATCAATGGTCTCACTTCCAGCTTGTGCTGCCATCTCGGTTATAGTGTCCTACCTGTGTGTGTAGTTTGTCAACTGGTTCACAGAAGCTGTTGTATGTCTACATTTTCAAAACAGAGGCACATTTTCTGTGTGAAATGGGGCCGTTATTTTGACCGCCGCAACTTCTTTTTGTATTCTGTATTTTCTTTTGTGGGTGAAGTGACTTCCGTTACATTTTTGTACTTTGGTATTTACCATGGAGACAGTATACGGCTGTATTTGGCTACATTATCTGAAAATCACAGTAATACTTCGAGGTAAGCTAGTGGGAACTATTTTTCCTATTGAACTGAGTATGATGTGCAAGTTGTGTGGCTGTGAAATTGGCATCGTGTTTATTGTATGTTTCTCATTGTTTATAATGCACGGACTGACATTAGAAGAGATTCTAAGAATTTTGCACCTCTTACCAGATGATGTAGAGGATTCAGATTTCGATGCTGACTCCGATTCTGATGAAGACATCCATTCACCAAATACTTCACGGATTTCGAACTAAATTAGTGACAACATTATTGTACCAAGTGGTGATATTGATTTAGATTTGACAGTAGAAGCGAGTGAAATTTCAAAAATGTTCCCTTGTCATGCCAGTGTATGTAACTCAACTCCAGTAAGAGCCGTTTCAACATTTTCGTCCAATGCTAATACAGGAAGTGAGGACGTTTCCTATTTTGAAAATCTTCCAGTGAAATTAGAAGAAAGTCCAGAAATTCCGGCTAATTTCTCAAAGTCTGACGATAAAATAATGTATTACCAGTCTTTATTTACAGAAGATCTGTTGTTAGACATCTGCAATCAAACCAACTTACATGCAAAACGAGAAAGATGCATAGTGAAGTCAGGGAAGAAAACAAGTAAAGTGACTTTCAAATTGCAGGACATAACCATTCCTTAGCTAAAATCTTTTATGGGACTGTTTATTTTTATGGGTATACATCAACTTCCACAACTCGGAAATTATTGGCGTACCGACCCTATTATTGGTTTGCCCGCTATCTCATCATTGATGGCAAGGCATCGATTCATTCAAATAACGTTCGTTGAACACTAATACAATATATTCCGATGAAACGAGTCAAGTGTGGGTATTAAGTGTGGTGCTCAGCTTATGCAATGACTGGGTACATTATAAACTTTGATATCTGCACTGGAAAAAAAAAGACAAAGACGATGGGTCTGAATTTCCACTGGGTGAAACGTTATGCTTACCACAACAAATTCAATGGTTGGAAATAAAAGGCAAGTGGCATTTGATAATTATTTTACAACATTTCGAATAATGGAATAGGTGAAGTCTCGTGGACTTTATGGTATGGTACTTTCCGCTCAAACAGAAAGGATCTGCCAGACACTCTTAAAAAAAAAAAAATCTAAATTTAGTGGAGGAGAATTGGAATTTCCTGCCAGCTCAGACCGTAGTCAAGTGGCAGAATAGTAAACCTGTGAATATTCTATCAAATTATCACAATCCCAAAAACACAACAATTGTTTTGATAACAAATAATGATGGTAGCAGAGGTGAAGTAGTCAGCCCTTTGGCTGTGGCAGAGTACGAGAAAATAACGGAAGGGGCTGAGAGAGTTGATCAGCTGCTAGAACAGCTGTAGGTCGTCGTTCAATGAAGTGGTCAATTCCTGCGTTATACGGAAAGTTCAAAAGACAGAAGCAGACCAACTAATTTTTCGGTTACACCTGATAATGCAGTTCACCCGTAACTTCTCAAGTCATAAGTGAAGAGGAAGGTCTATGCATTTCCAAATACCGAAAAGAGGCGCGTCTGGAGTTCCAGATGAAGTTCGTCTGCAGAAAGTTGGAACTCATTTGCCTACAAGAGGTCCAACAAACAGACGATACCGTGAATGTAGCACAAAGGACAAAGAAAATAGAACAAAAGTAATGTGTAGCAGCTGACGTGTGCGTTTTTGCATAGCACTATGCTTCTCTAAGTTCCATGGCACATCACCTTAGTAAACTTAAATGACGACAGAAAGTAATACATGAAACGATGTAATATTTAAGATGTTTTTGTATTTACAAACAAACAATAATTTTTTTCAAGGTCTCAAGTGGAGTCAGTCCAGTGTGGATAGTGTTTCCGGATGAATCCCGGTTCTGTTTGTTTGAAAATGATGGCCGCATTTTGGTTCGCCGCAGACAGGGGGAGCGGCATCATTGTGACTGCATCCGCACAGGACATACAGCACCACCTCAAGGCCTTACGGTGTGGGGTGCTTCTGCGTACAACCACAAATCACAGTTGGTGTATGTCCAGTGCACTGTGATCAGTGAATGACATCCTGTGACCCGGAACCATACTCTTTCTGCACAACACACCAGAGGCCATTTCTCAGTAAGACCACATGTTGCTGCACAAACCCGTGCCTTCTTGGTGTTACAGGTCTTTTACACTCCCCCCCCCCCCGCCCCCCATATCACTAGACTTGTCACCAATCGAAAATGTGTGAGATATGGTGAAAAGACAGGTGTAACGCTGAGACCCAATGCCAACCATCACAGATGAACTTTGGAACAAAGCGACTGCAGCTTGGATGGCTATAACACAAGACGCCATTCGAGCCTTACACACTTCGATGCCATCACGTATGGAACAAGTTATAAGGGTCCATGGCGGACCCTGTGCCCACTAGGCAACAGGACACATACTGCACTGACTGAAATCCTAACCATTTCTGCAGGACATACAATGTACACGTCCTGTGAATATAAACGTCCCATCTCTAGTCGTTCAAGATTCTCTGTTTTTTATGAACATGAGTGTACATAGACTCTTTTTTATTGCTTTACGTTTGTTTTGGCCGGGCCGGTATTGTACTACATGCCCTTCTTCAGAAGCCCTACAGAAGATAAGCAATAAGATACTACAGTCTACGAGGAGCATTCTCAGTTTTGCGTTCGACTGCCCAGTACCTGTGGATAATTTATTACTGTAATTCGATATAATTCTTGGAGATTTTTTTTTTAAATGTTCAATTAATTTTTAAGTAGTTTTCAGCACGTCCTCGTTGGGCTACAGTTGAGGCAGCGCGCATTACAATAGCAGCGACGTATTTTCTCGTCAAAGATATTTTTATTGCAGGTTCATAAGCATTAAGTGATTTGCATATTTGTTTTAATTAATTACGTGCGTTGTTTCGATAGTTAGTAATAAAATACATAAAATGTAATTAGTATAAAATTAAACTGTATAAAATTTACTTAGCATGAATTCTGTTGTGTGTAGCTAATGAGGTTCTTTCACATCTTGACGATTTCCTTACGTAGGACAACATTTGTGAAATTTTAGATCAAAATGTTGGTTTTGAAGATCTGTTTGTCCACACATTTACAATTTATTTCAGTTAGAATATGCAAATATCCACCATTTCTAGACAATATTAAATGGGGAATGGTCACACTAAAGACTGTATCACATAGAAGTATACTTGTCCAGAATCGAACGTAAGATTGTCGCCTGCTCTCTTTCCACCCTGTTTCATAGTTCTATAGGTAAGTGAAGTTGGAGCACATTTACACTAGTATTTCAAAAATTATTTTCACAGCTAATTCCATACAGTTTATGTTTGCCTACCTGAAGTTAAAGCATACTCTAATAAAAACTTTCACTCGTGCTTATCAGGAACTCAGACACCTTTTTAACATTGATTAATAAAGTCCTACATTTTCACAGAAAACTTGAGAAGTATTTTATGTTTATTATTTAAACAATCAATTGTGTATATTAAAACACTTTAGAATTATTGCATATCACTCAAAATCAATCACAAATCGGTAAACAGTAACATTTGTTCATTTGTACTATAAGTCTACAGGACAGTAACATTTATTTGCAGTATTGAAAACTTTAGAATGCGTGATACTATAAAATTCTGAATACCTACTAGGTCTACAACTTTGCTTCCGCCGTTTTTTCTCGAAGTTCGGGGCTTTATTGTGAAAAATTTACAAAAAAATTATGAATCATAGTATTGCCCATAGCTGGTCACAACTTTCTCCTATTTTTCGGATAGCAAACTAATCCCGTGTCGGGAGAACTGGGGCACTTGTTCATATGATTGGAAGTGCTTGTCAGCCAGACTGTACGCCACTGATCGAAAAAGGTCGTAGTGAGAGAGAGCAGCGTATGGAGAATACGGCGGGAGGGATAGGACTTCTCATTTCAACGTTTCCATGTATATTTTGACAGGTTTTGCAACATGGAGTCGAGCACTGACCTGCTGCAAAATTACTTTTAAGTGTCTATCGCTGTATTGTGGTCGTTTGTATTTCAGTGCTGGACTATAACGCATCAATTGCTTTCCATAATGATGTCCTCTGACTGTCTCGTCTGTTTCAGTAGCTACGAAAACGTTCTGTCTTCCACCACCATGCCGGTCTTCGACATCGAAATCACCGTTCTTAAGGCGTTGAAAACATTCTCTGCACGTTCTTCCACTAATAGTTTCCTCACCATTGGTCTTACGCAGTATTTTAAGAGCCACAGCCCCAGATTTCTTCATGTTAAAGCAGAAAATTAAAACTTCCCCCAAATAGCGAGAAATGGGTACATAAGTTGACGTACTTAATCGAGAATAACATTATGATGCAATCACAAATCGACTAATATTTTTATGGCATTATGTTTACACTTGCATCAGCTTATTGTATTGCACCTATGACCAACCACACGAACCCAACTTGCCGCTACTGCCGTCTATTGCAAAACAGCGGAAGCAAAGTTGTAGACCTAATACTTTTTCTCTGAAATCAAGTTTCCTTTGCAGATTTAACTGCACCATACGAATAACTAAAACATAAGTTGTCTGAATGAGACGAATTTGGAAAACATATTTTGTGAAAAACATTAATGTTTACTTCTTAATTAGAGCATGAAAACAAATTGCAAAAGAGTAAAAAAGATTACACTCATTTACTCTAAGAGTAATGTAGTCCAATTTATTACATTTCACGTCAGTTTCGTACATTTTACGTCACTCTGTTACGTATATAGAGGCACGATTTCTAATTGTTGGAGACCCAGTCTGACCATCTCTTTCTGATGTTGCGTCTCTGTTAACTAAACGTGATAACAGGACGCTATATGACCTTATTTGTGACAGTGGTTTCACCGCAGCTGCTCGTAGAAAGCGAACGTGCTCTCTAAGGATGTTGTTGCGTAAAAGAAAATCGTTTCTCTCTCTATTCATGAGGTCTCTAAGGGGAACTGCTTTCATACGACAGTTCTGACAGGGTCTCAGCATTAATAAACTGTTAACTGATCTCCTAGAGAAGTGCATTTAAGAGTTCTCTTGAAATTAATGCAGTACTGAAGTAAGAAATTATTACGTCCTGCATGTTTGGAGAACGCCCCTGCCACATAGCCGTGTCCTGATTTGAAGAATAACCGCCACAGCTGCCAGTAAGCTCTGTATTTTACTGTACGACCGGTTTGGGTTCTTTTATTTAAAGCTCAAAGTGAGTTACAGATTCTGCTAGAAAGTGGCTTCAATGTAAAAGCCGTCACCGATCTTAGAGTAAAATGAACAACTTTTTAGCAACTGGAACGACTATACTTGAGATCAGCTGGAGTACAAAATGTAAAGTGTAATATTTATATTGGAGTCTATTGTTGGATTTGTCTTATCGGTTTTCTTGAAACTTCGGAACATCTTCATCTCAACTGTAATCGCAGAGCCTTAGATCGGCTAGCTGTGCGTAGCTTACATAACTTATCAGTGACTCATAGAAATTGCGCATTCAATTACGGCGACTCTTATTTTTCAAGTTCTACTTTTTATTTGAGCTGCGCCTTAATCTGGTCCCAGTGTTAAAAAAAATTGTTTCGTGCAATTTGGGTTCATAGGAAATGGGAAAGCACTGCCCCTACCACTAAATGCGAAAAAAATAATACTCTCAATTGCTACTTATCTGAAAAGATAAGGAGCTTGCAAAGGATAGATTAGCATGGAGAGCTGCAACAAACCAGTCTCAGGACTGAAGACCACAACAACAACAACTGAAAAGACATTAAATTGAAATAGCTCATTCACTACCTTCTTTCAAATTGATTATTAAACTGGTTGTATTAACTGTAATAATTCAATTCATAACACTGCTATGTACAATATTTGTGAGGATGAGAAAATCAAATTTTCATTTACAAACACATATTCGCTGATCAAAGTCATTTTTTTGCGCTCTGGAAACTTGCTACGATACTTTCCTACAACCTGAAGCACATAATGTTTCCGTCTCTTATTTTGTGTGAATAATTACTTTAGTCTTCCATGGGACTGGTGGCGCTTACTGCCGGATCATATTCAACATTCGTTTTATTCAATAATACTGTAACAGTTCTGATACTAAATGTAACTGGGTTTTCTCTTTTGATGCTAGTCAATTGTCAGGATGAGCATTCTAAAGCATTATGTCTCTTAACAAGATGTGGGCAGGGTGGGTTCTTCCTTGGCTCGGGTATGAGGTAGAATGAAACAGCATTTTTACATAAGGTAACTTTTATTGAAGATTTGTACAACTGTTTCCTTAATCGATGTTCTGGCTCAGAGAGCGGCAGCTGTGTCGTTTGCGGAGCCTTCTGCTGCGGCAGAGGCGGCGTCTGATTACACGTTGCAGTGTGTATCTCGTGTCGCCGTCTCGCCCAGCTGACTGGAGACACGCAGCGCGAGGTGGCTCGTTTATTGCAAGCGAAGTCGTGCATTGGATGGTGATACTTGGATGTGGCGTCCCAGTGTTTCTCTTCTCTAAGTGGCCGCGTGTGTTGTGCGTGGGCCAGCGGAGCGGCGTGGTGGGGGAAGGCCAGTGTCCCGGACTCGAACAATGGACTCGCGCTTGCCAGTCTTTGGCTGTCAGGTCTTCATCCCAGCTGACAGGTGACTGGTGATGTGAGGCCGTCTCCTTCCCGTCCTCACGAGTCACACGGGTATGTAAAAATCAGTCTTCAAATACCTTTTAACTTCTGTCTTCTGGCGCCGAGGCTGCTGCTTGCTATTCCATTACAGCGGCGGACTTGGTGCGTCTGTGCATGATGTAGTCTCTTCTTGCATGACGGTCTTCAGCACCGAAACTGACTGAAAACTACTGCTACTCTTCTTCACTTCTCTCCCTTTGTCAGTCCGGCCCACTGCGTCTCGCGTATTTATTCACTTCAGTTTACTGGAGGTGAACGACTTCACGGTCATTGCCTCTTCTGTCACATTGAGAAGCTTCTCGAAGAATCTTCTTAACGTCGGTCAATGGCTCTTGGAATGTAGGCGAGGGCCTTTGATCACATGTGATGACTGAGAAACACGTGAGCCAGTCATTGCCTCTTCTGTCACGTTGAAAAGCTTCTCGAAGAATCTTCTTAATGTCGGTCATTGGCCCTTGGAATGTAGGCGAGGGCCTTTGCTCACATGTGACAACTGAGAAAGACGTAAGCCGGTCGGGCGATGCCCTGATGGCTGAATCGACAGCGTCCGCTTATGTGGAACTTGCTTACTTCACGGTCATTGTCTCTTCTGCTCTGCTGTTCTGCCCGCTGTTTGCCAGTATGTAACTCTCTAAACTAAACCAAGTTTTTCATTTATATTCTAATTTCTACTTCACTTTGATTTCACTAATTTATTTACTTACATACCACTCACCATTCCTCCACCCTTCGGAGAAATTCGCCCTCGAATTTTCCACTCAATATTCCTCCACTCTTCACACGGCAAAAGCTCTAACACAATCAATGAAAACTCTGGACTTAGAAGATTACACACTCTTCACATTAAGTATGTTGAAAATACTTTATCACTTTACTAAAGCACTGTACGCTCATGAATCACATAGTTCACACATAAATGGTTCTAATAAGTGTGACAAATCTTGACGACAATGAATAAACAAGAATAGATGTTTCACTTAGAAAATTACATAGCAACACCTGTTTAATGTATCCTATACTAATGCAAGAATATCTGTTCTACAGTGTTGTTTATTTTAACATGAGACTGTTTAGTAAAGATTGAAGTACAATAAACAAAATTAATAAACTAATGCTTACAAGTAACCACTGAAGTACACCAGTTAAGAGTGTGGTATCCAGTTAACAGTGATTTGATGATGTGGTATATGATTATTTGGCTTATTTTTTCGTCATAAATAAAAGGAAACTGTACAAAGCAGAAACACCAACACAAAGGTTCCAGATATACCTGTCCCTAGCATTATAATTTTAGTTTTGTGTTCACTTTTTAATTTAAGACATGTTGCATCATTACATTGATATCAATTTTGCTTTGCTGCGAGTTTATGAACATATCTAATGAACTCAGAAGGGAACTTTCAAGGGAGTAATTGAGGTAGGATAGGTTTTGTGTAGGAAATGTTTGCATGGCGTCTTCTGAAAAAAGCAGACATCATGGTTATGGACCTACCAACCTAGTAAAAACAAAAAAAAAAGAAAAGAACGAATACATTGTTAACTACAAGATCTACATGTTTGTACATTCAACTTTTTTTTCTTAAAAAATAAACCATTATCATTTATTAATTATCTACATTTGTATATTATCCACAGTCTACTATGATTCAACTAGGACATTCACATTCTTGGTCGAAGATTGTATGGTGCCATGTCTGTATGTTGTGCTGGCGTGGCCACTCTTTTTCCTTTTTGGGAACTTCCTCCACCCTTTGGCAAAGCAGACACTATTGTTGAAGGAATTACATCTGGAGCGCCCTTAAAAGGTTTTAAAGGACTTGCATGCACAATGGTAGTTCGGGTGGGCAGTTGCAGTTTAACGTTGACTGGTGACGTAATCTCAATTATTTGATAAGGACCTCTGTAGTTTGTTACAAATTTCTTCGTTTTTCTTTCGCAATGTATGGGGTTGACAGCATGACCCACTGACCGATTTTGTAATTTGGATATTTAGCTCGGGCATTACCTAATCTTTCGTGTCGTTCCAAAGCCCTTGTATTACATTTTTGAACCTTTTTCCATACATCCATTCGACTGAAATCTTTTACTGTTTCTCCAACTTTTCCGTTTTTCTGCCTGATTACATCAAAAGGAGACGGCATTTTTCTCCCATAGATCACTTCATAAGGTGACATGCTAGTTGCTTCATGCGTTTTGGCGTTGTATACCAACACGATTATTGGTAAATACGTATCCCAATTAGAATGTTGTTCATTAATATAATAACTAAGCATCTTGCCAATTGTCCGATGAACTCTTTCTGCGCGCCCGTTGCACTGAGGGTGTAACGGAGTTGTGTGTAATTTACGTATTTTTAGTAAGTGGCATAGCTGTTTCATTAATTCAGGCATAAAATTAGATCCCTGATCTGTGATAATAGCTTCAGGTACGCCAAATTTAAGTATCCAGTTGTTAACTAAAGCTTGGGCAACTGTATTTGCTTGCTGATCTGGGAGACTCACAATAGCTAGATAGCGTGAAAAGTGATCTATAAACGTAAGAACATACTTATTACCAGCAGGTGTTTTATGAAATGGCCCGTAGAGATCCAGTCCACAGATTTGAAATGGACAAGAAGCCTCGGGGAACCTCTCTAAGGGTATTTTTGAACGAGAAAGTTCAGCTCGTTGTGCGCACGCAATGCAATTACGAACGTACTGCACAACATCCTGCTTTCTGGTTTGCCACCAAAATGCTCTGCTACACGTCTTTCGGTTGTCCGCTGTCCACCATGTCCTGCAAGGATATGATCGTGGGCCTCTGCCATTATTTCTTGTCTAAGGTGTTGGGGAATAACAATTCGCGGTCCAAGTTTTGTTTTACGGCATAATACACCATCTTCAAAGCAAAATTGTTTTTGAGTTGCGTATTTTTTGCATTCTGTATCCTCATCTTGTGCCTTTCTCCAGTCCTCAGTATCTCAGCCTGTTGCTTCCAAAAGTGCTATTTTCCGACTTAGACAATCTGCATTCGTGTGTTTTTTGCCTGGTTTATGGATAACTTCAAAATCCATTTCGGAAAGACATAGGGCCCAATGGGTGAGACGACTAGACGGATCTTTTAACCCAAGCAACCATTTTAAAGCTGCGTGGTCTGTAATAACCTTGAATTTCCTACCGTACAAGTAGCATTTAAAGTATTTGATGCCATAAATAACACTTAACAATTATTTCTCCATTGTGGAATAATTTCTTTCTGTCGTTGTTAGTTGTCTCGAAGTGTAGGCTATGGGGTGTTCCGCGCCATTAATATTCTGACTCAAAACAACTCCTACTGAATGACCACTTGCGTCACAGGATAAAATAAATTCTTTATTATAATCTGGGTAGGCTAATACTGGACTGTGTTTTAACTTATCTTTAAGGGTTTGAAATGCTGATTCACAATCTTCAGACCAATGAAATTTGGCACCCTTTTTCAATAACTGGGTTAAGGGTCAGGCAATTTCAGCAAAATTTTGAACATATTTTCGGTAATACGATGCGAGACCAATGAAACTTTGTACTTCCTTAACGCGTTGTGGTGTTGGGAAGCTCTTAACTGCCGAAATTAACCAAGGATCTGTTTTAATTCCTTTTTCACTAATGACATACCCTAGGTATGTAACCTCTGTCAATGCAAAACTACATTTTTCCATATTTAATGTTAATTTAGCTTTTCTAAGTCTCTGAAAAACATTACGCAGACGCACAGCACGTTTATTAATGTCTTTGGAGAATACAAAAATATCGTCTAGATATACACAACATTGCTGAGTTCTGAAAAGTTGCTGGTGCATTTTTCAAACCGAAAGGCATTCTTTTAAATTGCCAGTGGCTTCCAGGGGTAGAAAATCCTGTTTTATGCCTATCTTCAAGTGCAACTTCCAATTGATGATATCCGCTACGTAAATCGATTGTTGAAAAGTATTTACTGTTACCCAAACTGTCAATGATATCCGTAATGTTTGGAAGAGGATAAACATCTGAGATAGTTTGTTTGTTAAGGTGTCTGTAGTCACAACAAAATCTATATCATTTCGTACCGTCAGGAGCCTTCTTTGGAATAATTACGATATTTGAATTATAAGGCGAATCAGAATATTCTATGATTCCATCTTTTAGATGCTGTTCTAAAAATTCATCCAGTACTGGCTGTAAGTGATGCGGAACTCTATAAGGCTTCCTACAAACTGGGGGGTTATTTCCTGTTGGGATCCTATGCTGTGTGATATCTGTTGCTGGCAATGGACCTTCTGCATTAAATAAATCTTGGAACTCAACTAAAACTGCTTCTATCGTATCTCTATCATTTCCTTTCAAATGCTCAATCTTATGGCGTAATGCGGTTTTATAGGCGTCTGGTTTCTGACCATCATTAATATCTGACCAAATGAAATCTTCTTCTTCAAAAGTACTGACTGAAGCTACTAATATTCCCTTATGCAACTCTTTGTCCTCCACTCCGAAATTGTCAATATGTACCGGTACTTTTCTTTCTCCTTCAACGACTTGAACCCATACAATACTTCTACGTACAAAACAATGTGATACATCTAATTCCTAATTTTCCTCTAGTGGCTCTATTAGACACACTGTATCTGTAGGTACGTCGGGGTCAACGGTCATCCAGAAAAGTTTTCCTGAGCCAAATGGTATCTTATCCCACGAATCAACCTTCAAGGACGTTGCACGCAGTGTAGTTGATTTCGCCTTCCGGTTAGTGAAATCTTGCGGCAGTGGGCCCTTTGCAGCGGTGTCACCTAGCTGAAACACTATTCCGCTAAGTTCTACAGTTTGCTGTCTGAGGTCGATTTTAGCGTGATGTTTATTCAGGAAATCCAAGCCTAGGATCGCGTCGTACCCGTCAGTTACCTTTGTTACCACTTCTACATCTTCTTGAAATTGTACACCATGAATATAAAAAATCAATGATGTACATCCTAATGACTTCACTCTACCTCCTCCTACTCCACTCAATCTATACCTTGGAGGGTCATATTTCTTTTCTCCAATGTATTCATTACTTACTATTGATACGTTTGCGCCTGTATCCACCAGTATCCTTGCCTCTCTATCCTGTTTGGTAGCAGATAACCAGCATTCCGCCTTCACATTCGCCTTAATGGCATGAAATTTTATTGGGAATGCCTGGCGGCGGCTCCAACATTCCCGGTTGAGTTTAACTGATTTCCATTTCCAAAAACTTTCTTAGACCTGCATTTCTTGAATGTGTGACCTATTCTTTGACAATTAGTGCATTTAGGTTGTCTGCAATTTTTTACTATATGTCCCTGTCGATCGCACCTTAAACATCGTACTCCTGCTGGAAGTACATTTCGCTTCTCCTTGTATCCGGTGGCAATGTCTATATCTTCGAAAGCCGTCGCCACAGATACAGCTTCCGCTAAATTTTTAGGAAACTCTGCCCTGACACGATGGGACGTTTCAGGAGGTAACCCACGTAAAAATGTATCCAGAGCTCTATCTTCTGCCTCTTGTAAAATAGCTTTATTTGCTTCATCACTAGTTGTCAACTGATAAGTATTAATATTAACTTTTCTAATCCTATCTACAAAGCTTTCTAACGATTCGTTTTGCCTCTGAGTGATAATGTTTAATTTTTCCCTATAAAATCTACAGCTGTTCTGTTTTTGAAAACGTTTAAGCAATCCTTTCTTCAATTCCTCAAATGTTGGAGCATTCCGTAATTCTTCATGGTATAATACGTGTGCTTTAGCCTCTCCTAGCAATCTTAACTTTGTCATTTGTAAGAGCTGTTCATCTGGCCATGATCCTAATTTTGCAGCTGCTACTAAATCATCAAAAAAGGCTGTTATGTCCTCGCCAGGTTTGCTTGCAAAAGGAGTAACCAAGGCTGCTGCTGAGGAATCTAGGGTGGGAGGGATTGAACTGGTTTGCCTAACCTCACTCAACTGTTTGAATAACGCATTATTATCATTTTTAAGCTGTGCCATTTGATTAACTAAGCTCTGAATAGCTTCCTCAGTAGCAACCGTTTGTGGTGCTGACTCTGACTTTGTATGATTTCGTGTCATCATTTTACAAACTGTTAGTTTACAATCTAAGTACACTGAATGAAAAAAAATGTTTAAATATTTTCGACAAACTCTTCAAATCATGAGAGAAAATACACTTCTAAATAAAGAAAATATTACGACTGCTATGCAAACCTATAACCTTTCACACATTAAACAATACTAACTGTGGACCTTTAGTGACTGTCCTTCACACCTCATATTGAGCCAAGGGTTTTTTCTCTGACACCAAATGTAACAATTCTGCTACAAAATGTAACTGGGTTTTCTCTTTTGATGCTAGTCAATTGTCAGGATGAGCATTCTAAAGCATTATGTCAGAGTGAAAATACTAAATTAATTAATTTTTCTCTCTTAACAAGATGTGGGCAGGGTGGGTTCTTCCTTGGCTCGGGTATGAGGTAGAATGAAACAGCATTTTTACATAAGGTAACTTTTATTGAAGATTTGTACAACTGTTTCCATACTCGATGTTCTGGCTCAGAGAGCGGCAGCTGTGTCGTTTGTGGAGCCTTCTGCTGCGGCAGTGGCGGCGTCTGATTACACGTTGCAGTGTGTATCTCGTGTCGCCGTCTCGCCCAGCTGACTGGAGACACGCAGCGCGAGGTGGCTCGTTTAATTATTGCAAGCGAAGTCGTGCATCAGATGGTGATACTTGGATGTGGCGTCCCAGTGTTTCTCTTCTCTAAGTGGCCGCGTTGTCGCGTCCCGGCACAGGTCCCGGATGCCAATATAGAGTTGGTCGAGCCTGCGTAGCGCAATCGGGACGTTGACGACAATTATGGGTTTGCGGTTCCCTTTAACTAGTCTTTATTACGGAGATGAGAGGGAGTAGAATCTCCTGGACTGTCTAAGGGCGTGTAGGAGGTGTAGATACCTTATACAATACTTCCAATAGGTAGCGGGTACAAAGGGGGAATTGGCAGCACTGAAAAAACAGTAAGGTGAGATGTCTCCTTTAAAGTAATTTATTAAACTAATATCACAAAGAACATGTGAGGTGTCAGACCCTTCCCCTTACTCTGTGTGCTTCTATAGATTCAGCCAGAATCTCCACTTTACTCTTCCTTTATATGAAGGACCTTTATACTATCCACAGGAGACAAGCACCAGCCAGTGGCTTGTTCCTTCTATTGCTGAACTAGCTGTAGAGGCTACTTGAGACAGAGACAACTATCCCTGTTCAAAACTATTCCACAGTAAAACTTCTACTTAACTGACAGTTGTAGTTGATTCCACCAGAGCATCACCGTCTTCTCGTAGTTGCCGTTACTATAAACTCATCAGTAGCGGGTGCTACCGTATCGATGCTGCCGGGCCTTGGGCGCTGCTTGTGCCCTCTTCGACTTCTGCGACGACTCTGCTTCTTGCTGCTCATGGATGCCCTTAAATACCCATTGTGAAGGTCTGCCCTGCTCGGACGCAGCCCTCGCATTCGCTTTCTCTAACTTATTTTTCAGTCTTCCCGGACATTTCGTCGCTGTGGACCTACATTGGTTTCGATATGTCGGGCCAAGTCCCGGACGGAAAGTTCCTTCTCACCCTTCAAGGTCCGGGAGACGCGCTGCTCGTATCCTCGACGTGTTTACTAGCTCAGGCTAGTTGTACTGTGTGACACTTTCCCTTCCGTGCCTGCGGTACTGCGCGGCGTCCGCGTTAGAAATACTGGCTGAACCTTTACATTATGAATAGCTATGTCATTTTATCACTTAAATCCTCTGGGGACCTGACACCTCCCCCCAAAAGTACATTAATGCGCACTACTCAAAGTGCCGTTAATACATCAAAATTATTACAATTCTTTGTTTTTTCCTGAAAGAGAAACAAATTTACATCGCAATATCACAAAAGTGTTCCTTATATTACCCTGAAAGAAAAATGACTACTTGCTATGTTCTATCGTCTATTCTTTATAAATACTCTGTCTTCCGCATCTCGTGGATGTCTTTCATAAATTACTACTTCTTCGTCTCTGTCTCCTGATCGTACAGGTAGTCTGGATGTTTCAGTTGCGTTCACTACCGTTGTTCTTACACAAATCGAGCGACAACAGCTGCCTCCTCCCTTCTCGTCAAACAACTTCTTGTATAAATATTTACAACAATTACACCTCGCACAACACAGAAATACAATGACTATGACAATTAAACTTATACTGATATACGTAGTAATTGAATATGTTTGGACTCTTTTCTCTCTCTCTAATTCAATTTGTTCCTTGTCTATGAATTTACTAATTTCGTCCAGTCTTCTACCTGCTACTCTTAAATCATCTAGATTGGAAGTGACATGCTTCAAAGGTAAATCAAATCTTATTTCCGACTCATTAATCTTCGTTTTCACTTCCTCACAGCAATCTAAATTAATATCTACGTTAGGTATAATATCTTTCCTAGTATAGTTGCTTTGAATCACTTTGTCTGATTGAATATATATGTGTGTCCCATATCCTTTACAGTTCTTTTTGAATTTTATTATTCCTCTCCCAAGAAGTTTTACGTCCTGTGAAGGATGTGAACTGCATAAAATCGTCATGTCCTCCTCCTTAGGTACTATATATAACCATTCATTGGTACTCAAACGAGTCCATAAACTTCGTTCCAAGGAAATCATTTTCTTAACACAATTATTTGGGATCTGTGACTCTTGTAGTAACTTCACTTCACAGTCCTCTTGGTCATACATTGATATTAGGCCAAATGTCTGTTTGCATATTTTTCTATTCTTATCTATTTCTTTACATTCTAAATGCTCATAGGATACCTTAGCATATAACTTTTTAGAGCTATCTAACAGTAAATATTCCTTTTCCGGCTGTATGTAAGTAAACTGTCCTGTGCCAGCCGTTACTTCCACTGGTAGTGATAACATTTTATACAGATTAAATTCCTTATTTTCAATTAGGGGTATATTAATAACATAACCTAATACTTCCTTGGTTACAAATACATCAAGATCCATAACTTTTAAAAGTATATACCCATATTCTTCTACTAGAGGGATGGGAAATCTTACGTCCCTTAAGTCGTTTTGAATTAATCTTAGATTCTGAACAATCTGTACTGGATTCACAATATGAGGTGCAAGGATACCCTTCTGTGCATGAACTATGGCACTTACTAATTGTTCATATTGCGCACCTATCTCATTAAATAAGCCTTGTAACTGTAGGAGTTGCTCATTGATCGTCATGAATGCTGCCATCCGTTTCAGACCATGATCGGTTGTTTTCAACGAATACGTGATAAATTGTTCCAGCTTGGCCATTCCGTTTTTGAGCAATAGCTCATTCGAACTGATTGATTCTACCGTTCTGTTTAAACCAGTCAGCGTGGCTCTGACTACCGCCACTTGCTCTTTTGATAACTTCAATAACTGCTCGGATCTTGCTTCCATCTGATCGATATGTGTTTTATAATATGCAGCATCCGCCTCGTCCAAAGTGCCGAACAATATTTTACTGATTTCCCCCACAAAGTTGAAAATACCTCTTTTCTGCCGTCTTCCGGGCCTAGTTAATTGATGTATTAGTGATTTTGTTTCTTGTAACCTTTCTACACTCTGTTCGACTCCATTACTTAATACGTTACACTCAGTTCTGCTAATGTTTAAACGCGCTAATTTTTCCCTACATTGCTGCACTGCCATTGTTCCCATCCTTGCAGCAGCATAGAATTTCTCATCTAAAGTTTTAAGGTTAACATATGTTACCAGTTTCCACGTTGTACTAGTAATCTCTACTTCCCCTTCATGGTGGTAGTACAGCCCTGGAGACGCCTTTATCGGGTGAATTTCCACAACATTGTCCGCTTCACCAGGTGCTTGAAAACCGTATGACCACCCCACGCAGATGACCATCCAAATCCAAAACTTCGCGGGTCTGGGCACCATGCTGGGCCTGTAAGCGAAATTTCATAGCCTAATAGTATGGCTTCAGCCTGTTAGCATGTACTTTTAATTGTTGCTTCCTATGCGTTTTCAATACTACATTAGGCAAATCTACTTCCACAACTTCGTAGGGACCTCTAAATTGGGAATCTAGTTTCTTCGATCTCCCGCGTCTCACGGTTTCGTCATGTACCAGTACTCTGTCACCTATCTTAAAGTTTCGGGAATTCTCTGTCTTGTCATAGTAAGCCTTGTTGGTTAATTTTGCCTCTTTTATTTTCTTTCGTGCAACCCTATGTGCTTCCTGCATTCTCGTTTTGAACTGGTCTACATAATCGTCATAATTGTACCCTATTGTGGCTGTCTCTTTCTGTAAGATTCCTGGTACATTCACAATTCTCCCAAACAGTAACTCGAATGGTGTATACCCGGTGCTGCTATGAGGGGTAGTATTAAAAACAAACGTACTGTAAGGAACCCACTTATCCCAATTGCTGTGGTCCTCGTTTATGAAATGCCTTAAATATTCCACTAGCGTTCGATGCGTCCTTTCTAACGCTCCATTCGTCTGGGGGTGAAAAGCAGTGGTCTGGATCTTTTTGATTCTCAATATTTTACATAATCTCTTAAACACTTGACTCAGAAAGTTTGATCCTTGGTCTGTTAGCAATACTGATGGAATTCCATATCGTAATATAATTTCTTCGACGAATTTCTCGGCTATTGTATCTGCGTCTTGCCTCTCCACTGGAATAGCTACCGTGAACTTACTCAAATCATCCTGAAATGTTAAAATATATCTATTACCTCCTGTTGTTACGTCTAAAGGACCAACTATGTCCATGTAACACTTCTCAAACACAGTTTCTGCCGTGTCTGTAACAACTAATGGCATCTTTATCTTACTCTGTGTAAACTTATTTCGCTGACATTTATCACATGTCCTAATGTATTGCTCGACGTCACCTTTCATTCCTTTCCATGAACCGTATCTCTTTAAACGTTCTAGAGTTCGGTGAATACCTTGGTGTCCTCCTAGGGGATTATCATGTACCTCCTTCAAAATTTCGGCTTTCTGTTCCTCACTTAGCTCTGCCTCCTCTTCCTCTACCTCATTAGTCTCGGTTATCATTCTTATTGGCTCTTGGCTTTCCTTCGCCTGTGCCTCTTCGTCACTTTGTCTCATTCGGCTTAATGCATCTGCATTGGCGTTCAGTCGCCCTGGTTTATATATAATTTCGTATGAATACTCTTCTAGTTTTAGCCTCCATTTTAATAAACGCGATGATGGGTCTTTTACACTGAAAATCCAAGTTAGTGGCTTATGGTCTGTGACAATTGTAAATTTCCTCCCATATACATATGGTCTGAATTGTTTTGTGGCCCATACTAACGCTAAACACTCTAGCTCAGTTGCTGAGTAATTTCTCTCTGCTTTGTTTAATGATCTTGAAGCATATGCTATTGGCAAATCGCTTCCAATCTTCCCCTGAGATAAAACTGCTCCAATCGCTTCGCCACTAGCATCTGTGGTAATAACGAACGGTTTCTCAAAATCGGGATATTGTAATATGGGGGGATTGATTAACTTCTCTTTTAACTGTTCAAATGCATCTTGCTGCTGTCCTCCCCATTCATAATTTTCATTTCCCTTCAGCAATTTGTGCAAGGGTGCTGCAATCTTACTGAAGTCCTTCAGGAATTTTCTATAGTAGCCGATTAATCCTAGGAATCCTTTTAACTCTTTTTTGGTTTTCGGTACTGGGAACTTCTTCACCTTTTCTACGTTCCTCTCGTCCGGCTGTACCCCTCTGTCTGTGATTTTATGTCCAAGAAATACTACTTCTTTACGCAGAAATTCACACTTATCTGGCTGCAACTTTAAGCTGTGTTCCCTTAGTCGATCGAAAATTTCTCTCAATTTTTCATTGTGTTCCACCAATGAGCTTCCATAACAAATTATATCGTCTAAATACACCAAGCACTTGGTTCCTTGTAACCCCGTTAGTGCAACATTCATTAATCTCTGGAATGTACTGGGTGCTCCTTTTAATCCCATTGGCATTCTCTTGTACTCATAGTGCTGATAATTGGCACTGAAGGCTGTTTTCTCTCTGTCCTGAGGGTCCATTAATATCTGATGGTAGCCACTTGCTAAGTCTAACGTGGAAAAATACTTAGCCTTTCCTAACTGGTCCAGTATTTCCGATATATTCGGTATGGGGAACGCTTCCCCTACTGAAATCTCATTCAACTTTCTGTAATCCGTTACCAGCCTGTACTTCATTTGCCCACTAGCATCAATCTTCTTTGGAACTAACAAAACGGGTGCGTTCCAGGGACTCTGACTTTCCACAATAATATCATCAGCCAGCATTTTCTCTATATGTTCTCTCAATATCTGTTTCTGTGCTTCTGGAATCCGATATGGTCGAACATTGATAACCTTGCCTTTATGCTCAGGCAGTATCGGAAGGGTATGCTTTACTGTTTCTGTAAAGGATAACCTGTCCCCCTTTAAATGAAACACATCGCAATATGCACTACACAATTTCTGCAACTCATGCTTCTCCTCGTCATTTAAATGCTCCGTTCGTAAAGCTTCTCGAACCTGTAAACTGCGATCCCTATAACTTTTTGCCTGTTCCGGCGCGTCTTGCACTCTTCGTATTGTGGCTTCATTGCATATCTTTTCTGCCACTAATTGTATGGAAGTTAAATCACATTCTTCCTCTCTTGTATTCAGTACGCTAATGATACACTTCCCTTGTACGTTTCGTACTATCGCTTCTGGAACATAAATACCCTGTGTTATCTCTTGTTTTGGTACAATAATCTCTTCGCCCTCTGAAATAGCTTCGTGTCCCTTGACGCAAATTCTCATAACTTTCTCCTCCCTTGGTCCGATTGTTCCACTTCTGTCGCTACTTTCGCGTTCCTGACTGTGAATCATTCCGCCTGATGGCTGTCTCGGTCCGTTACTTTCACCGACGACACTCTGGTCCTTTAAATATTCGTGGCGCGGCCTGTAACATCGTTTCTTCCTACATTTTGCATTTGTCGGGTCCTTACCCTTCTGATGCGCATTTATCTCTCTCATGCTTTCTACTTCGCTTGTTTCCCTTGTTGCTTCCTCTTCGGGCACTGCTAATAATGGCGTTGTCCATCCATTTATTTCTAACTTTCTATTTCGGTAATCAATGACTGCTTTTTGCTTTTGTAGAAAATCCCTGCCTACCAAGCCATTATACGGGACATCTGTTCCCTTGCTTAACACGTGAAATGTGTGTTTCCCCAACACAGTTTCGCCTATTCTCAGAGTTAATATCACAGTACCCAGTGTACTTACTGTACCATTTGTTACCCCTTTTAACCTCCGCACCTGTGCTCTGTTAACTGGTAATCCTGGGATCATATCTTCTTCCTTAATTAGACTAATATGTGCTCCTGTATCTATTAAAAACTTCAATCCTCTACCGATTTCTTGGCAATGAGTCGTCATAACATCATTTTCTGCGTCGCAGTCTATCACCCTAACCTTGGGCCATTTGATGGTGGTAACACGAGACTGCTCCGTATCCCACCTCCTTAGTTTCCCGAAACCACTTTCTTCTTTCCTGAGGTTACTTTTACTTTTTCCCTACATTGGTATGCGGTATTCCCGTATTTATTACATATAAAACACTTGGGGGTTCGGCATTCAATCGCCTTATGCCCACGTCTCTGACATTTCTCACAAATTATAATTTTACTACACATAGCATCCGTATGCCCTGGCTCATCACAATTATAACAGAAATTCTGGAACCTCCTAGCTTCCTCTGCCCTAGTGGGTGTCTTTACCCATCGTACTTTACTAATCATCTTTGGTTTCCTACATTCTCTAGCAATATGGCCCTTTTTCCCACAATTATAACATTTTTCTCCCCAGTTATTTCTAATTTCCGTCTCTCTACGAGCCCCTTTATAAAATTGTCCCTTTTCTTTCATCGATAGCAGTGCACTTTCCTCCTGCTGTGCTATTTCTACTGCATCCCCAAGACTTATTTCTTCCCCTCTGCTGCGCACAATCGTCTGTATTCTATCATTTACTAGCCCCTGAATAAAGCATGCACGACCTAATGCGTAAACCAATTCTAAAGCGCCTTTCAGCTGCTCCTTCTCTGTTACTCGTGTTACGGCAACTCTGAACGATTTGGATAGCTCGTCTATCCTATTACCCCAAGATGCTACAGATTCTCCCGGATATTGCCTTGCTTGGAACATGCGACATGCGTAGAAATCTATAGTTCTCTTATCCGAATAATTCTCTTCCAATATGCTTCGAACCTCCGGCCAATTATTTGTTCTATCCCTCACTAATAGCTTCGCCCTGGCCTCCCCTGTTATTTTGGACTTTACGTATTGGAACAATAACTTCTCATCCTCACTTTTAACAACATCGAATGCAGCATTCACATTCTCAATGAACTCTTGTAATTCATTTCGGTTACCCTCGAAAACCTTAGGAACTAAAACTAACGCATCTTTCGCGCTTATGCCACTCTTATCAGTACTGGAGGACGTCATTGTTTACAATTACAAGGGACCTTATTACTACTTCGACGTGCTGTCTTGCCTGTGTCTGCTGCTTGATCTACTCGCTGGGCTGCTGCACTCCTCTGGTCGCTGTCTACTGTTGCGCGGCTCGTCCCGTCCGCTGGGCTCTGCTGGGCCTTCCTGCTGCGGGCTCTGCTGCTCAATCTCTCGTTGTGCTGCTGGGCTCCTCTGGTCTGCCGACTCTTGGGCGCTGCTACTCGTACTGGCTTCTTCTTCTTGCGGTGATACTCGGTGGTACAACTGTCTGCTGCTACTTATCTTCCCCCTACCTTCGTATTATGGATCTACACATACACGGCACCACCCCACATCTGACACCAAAATTTTATGTCGCGTCCCGGCACAGGTCCCGGATGCCAATATAGAGTTGGTCGAGCCTGCGTAGCGCAATCGGGACGTTGACGACAATTATGGGTTTGCGGTTCCCTTTAACTAGTCTTTATTACGGAGATGAGAGGGAGTAGAATCTCCTGGACTGTCTAAGGGCGTGTAGGAGGTGTAGATACCTTATACAATACTTCCAATAGGTAGCGGGTACAAAGGGGGAATTGGCAGCACTGAAAAAACAGTAAGGTGAGATGTCTCCTTTAAAGTAATTTATTAAACTAATATCACAAAGAACATGTGAGGTGTCAGACCCTTCCCCTTACTCTGTGTGCTTCTATAGATTCAGCCAGAATCTCCACTTTACTCTTCCTTTATATGAAGGACCTTTATACTATCCACAGGAGACAAGCACCAGCCAGTGGCTTGTTCCTTCTATTGCTGAACTAGCTGTAGAGGCTACTTGAGACAGAGACAACTATCCCTGTTCAAAACTATTCCACAGTAAAACTTCTACTTAACTGACAGTTGTAGTTGATTCCACCAGAGCATCACCGTCTTCTCGTAGTTGCCGTTACTATAAACTCATCAGTAGCGGGTGCTACCGTATCGATGCTGCCGGGCCTTGGGCGCTGCTTGTGCCCTCTTCGACTTCTGCGACGACTCTGCTTCTTGCTGCTCATGGATGCCCTTAAATACCCATTGTGAAGGTCTGCCCTGCTCGGACGCAGCCCTCGCATTCGCTTTCTCTAACTTATTTTTCAGTCTTCCCGGACATTTCGTCGCTGTGGACCTACATTGGTTTCGATATGTCGGGCCAAGTCCCGGACGGAAAGTTCCTTCTCACCCTTCAAGGTCCGGGAGACGCGCTGCTCGTATCCTCGACGTGTTTACTAGCTCAGGCTAGTTGTACTGTGTGACACTTTCCCTTCCGTGCCTGCGGTACTGCGCGGCGTCCGCGTTAGAAATACTGGCTGAACCTTTACATTATGAATAGCTATGTCATTTTATCACTTAAATCCTCTGGGGACCTGACAGCGTGTGTTGTGCGTGGGCCAGCGGAGCGGCGTGGTGGGGGAAGGCCAGTGTCCCGGACTCGAACAACGGACTCCCACTTGCCAGTCTTTGGCTGTCAGGTCTTCATCCCAGCTGACAGGTGACTGGTGATGTGAGGCCGTCTCCTTCCCGTCCTCACGAGTCACACGGGTATGTAAAAATCAGTCTTCAAATACCTTTTAACTTCTGTCTTCTGGCGCCGAGGCTGCTGCTTGCTATTCCATTACAGCGGCGGACTTGGTGCGTCTGTGCATGATGTAGTCTCTTCTTGCATGACGGTCTTCAGCACCGAAACTGACTGAAAACTACTGCTACTCTTCTTCACTTCTCTCCCTTTGTCAGTCCGGCCCACTGCGTCTCGCGTATTTATTCACTTCAGTTTACTGGAGGTGAACGACTTCACGGTCATTGCCTCTTCTGTCACATTGAGAAGCTTCTCGAAGAATCTTCTTAACGTCGGTCAATGGCTCTTGGAATGTAGGCGAGGGCCTTTGATCACATGTGATGACTGAGAAACACGTGAGCCAGTCATTGCCTCTTCTGTCACGTTGAAAAGCTTCTCGAAGAATCTTCTTAATGTCGGTCATTGACCCTTGGAATGTAGGCGAGGGCCTTTGCTCACATGTGACAACTGAGAAAGACGTAAGCCGGTCGGGCGATGCCCTGATGGCTGAATCGACAGCGTCCGCTTATGTGGAACTTGCTTACTTCACGGTCATTGTCTCTTCTGCTCTGCTGTTCTGCCCGCTGTTTGCCAGTATGTAACTCTCTAAACTAAACCAAGTTTTTCATTTATATTCTAATTTCTACTTCACTTTGATTTCACTCATTTATTTACTTAAGTACCACTCAACAATACTGCGGTATTGATGAAATATTCGTTTTCGTGCCACTGCGGAGAATCTGTCTTATTTTGAAGTCGTCATTTAAGTCCAGTCTGAATCAGAGAAGTAACAGTCTCACTTTATTCGAAACAAACTGCTTCATCCTATTATTTTTGTTTTATAGGCTATGATCGATTTCTACTGTAATTTTACTATTTTAGTTTAACGGTTCCATCTCATAATGCGGAGCATTTACTGTTTTCTTTTGTGAAATGGAATAGAAATACTGATAAAAAATTACAAGGCGGCAGATTCAGAAGACAAGTACCACTGATCATGTGCAGAGCTACATGAAAGATATCACAATAGACAACATGATGTCTAGAAAGCTTCGAAAAAATGCTAAAATCCATCTAAAGTGGTTTGGTTGCAGAAGGAGCGGAGAACCACTCTTCAACATACATATTCATAAGGAAACTAGAGATTTCATTCTCATCTAGTGGTGGTAACTCAGATTCATGACGAAACACAAACATTTTAAAGCAATCCATCTTCCTCAACGGTTATATCCTGAAACAAGGCAATCCCCTTGGAAGTCAGTACTGCTTGAAATCCTTTTCTCCTGTTTTACTAATAAACAAACTGCCTACATAAGTTAATAATTGAATGACCCAAACAGAAATAATATTTTGAGAAGTTGATGATTTGGTCTTTATGGATTTTCCGATTCTGAAGGTCTGAGGGCACCATTTCTCCTTGTATCCCTGAGCCCATATTTCATCCAGCTCATTTTCACATGGAATGGAATCAAACTAGTGGATGTCTGAAGAAAAATAATATTTTTTTTATAAAGCGCCACATAAGAGACGCCTTAACGCAGCAAGTGAAACTTACGTGTTAGTCTGCAACTACAATTGGTTTCAGTATGTCCAAAATTTGAACGAGACCGGTAATCATTACTAAGACAAATGCGACAACAAACAGCAATAAAAATACACACTAAGACAAGAAAGGACGCACCTTACAGGAATTATCCGAATGGAATTTTAATCGACTGCCGTAGAATTGTCTTCAGTGATGAGTTCCGCTTCGAATTTAGCTCCTACGACAAGCGAAGGTGTGCGTGGAGACGCCCCGGACAGTGATGGACCAACCTGATTGTCGCCCGCCGTACGACCCGACAACACGGAGTGATTGTCTGGGGTGCCAACTCAGTCCGTAACAGGACCCCTTCGGTTGTCATCCGCAACACTCTTACAGCACAGAGGTACGTAGGAATCAGCACTGCGTTTCTAAAAAGACGATCGTATGAAACCCAGCTCGCGCTATTAGTCCACGAGACTCAAGAGGACCATAGACACGGGTTCCCAAGTGGATGCCGTGTTTCTTGACTTGCGCAAGGCGTTCGATACAGTTCCCCACAGTCATTTAATGAACACAGTAAGAGCATATGGACAGTCAGACCAATTGTGTGATTGGATTGAAGAGTTACTAGATAACAGAACGCAGCATGTCTTTCTCAATGGAGAGAAGTCTTCCGAAGTAAGAGTGATTTCAGGTGTGCCGCAGGGGAGTGTCGTAGGACCGTTGCTATTCACGATATACATAAATGACCTTGTGGATAACATCGGAAGTTCACTGAGGCTTTTTGCGGATGATGCTGTGGTATATCGAGAGGTTGTGACAATGGAAAATTGAACTGAAATGCAGGAGGATCTGCAACGAATTGACGCATGGTGCAGGGAATGGCAATTGAGTCTCATTGTAGACATGTGTAATGTGCTGCGACTACATAGAAATAAAGATCGTTTATCATTTAGCTACAATGTAGCAGGTCAGCAACTGGAAGCAGTTAATTCCATAAATTATCTGGGAGTAGGCATTAGGAGTGATTTAAAATGGAATGATCATATAAAGCTGATGGTCGGTAAAGCAGATGCCAGGCTGAGATTCACTGGAAGAATCCTAAGGAAATGCAATTGCCGGCACGGTAGCTCAGCGTGTTCGGTCAGAGGGTTAGCTGCCCTCTGTAATAAAAAAAAAAACTGAGTTAATGGATCAATAAAGAACTTCAACGGGCGTCAGGGGACGTCCGCCACGAACAATTGCAACGAACTATAACGAACGAAATGAGACAAAAAAAAAAAAAAGATAGGGTTGATAGAAGAGATAGAGAAGATCCAACGGAGAGCAGCGCGCTTCGTTAGAGGATCATTTAGCAATCGCGAAAGCGTTACGGAGATGATAGATAAACTCCTGTGGAAGACTCTGCAAGAGAGACGCTCAGCAGACCACGAGGATAAAATTGGAGAGATCAGAGCCCACACAGAGGCATACCGACAATATTTCTTTCCACGAACAATACGAGACTGGAATAGAAGGGAGAACCGATAGAGGTACTCAAAGTACTCTCCGCCACACACCGTCTGGTGGCTTTCGGAGTATGGATGTAGATGTAGATGTAGATATTCTGCGCCGCGTCTTCTTACCCTTCGAGGCAAGCCATCCTGGGCTTACATTACAGCAAGATAACGCCAGTCTGCACATCGTGGGAGTTTCTACTGGTTGTCTTTGACTTTGCCAAACCCTACCTTGGCCAGCAAGGTGCACTTGAGTACCTTTGGAGCATGATGGGCAGGGCCCTCCAACCACTTCGTGTTTTGACGATGTAACGCGGCAATCGGACAGACCTAGGCACGCTATCCCTTAGGAGGGCATCCAAAAACTCTATAAATCAATGCCAAGCCTAGTAGCTGCTTAAATAAGGACGATAAACAGACTAACGCAGTATTGACTTGCTTAGCTTGAGAAGCTGTTTCTCGTGAATAAATCGTGCGATGTTTCTGAAATTGCAGCCATTTGTTTGTCTGTACATGTGCATCAGATCTACCGATTTCCGTGTCATTCGGGTAATTCCTTCGTGGTGCGTCGGTTGTTTCCTTTTAAAGCGTATTTGAATAATAATCAACTGTAGAGATACATATATTCACTCGACACCACGTCAAGCTTTCATGAAGTATGGGGTTCATTACAACAGATGAGAAACGGTGACTCGTCCGCAGATAGTATTCTAGTGATGGTAACGAACATCACAGTTGACTTCATCCATCGCGTCTGTTGCTGCCATCTGGCGGACTCGCTATTAGAAGCCATTGTTTGGGGGCATCGTCCCCCCGTAGGCAGTTGCCACGCACGGCGCCTGCGTAACCAGCCCATTCCCGCTGCCGTCGCTGGACTGATTTTCTCTGCTGGAATCCGAGGGAGTGCTGGAACGGTCTCTCCAACGGAATGCGCTAACCGACGTTGCCACTGCTGCGTTGCTAACTCGAGGCCCGTTCCTGTTCCACGTGCAGTCCAGAGAGGAGCAGTGGCTGTCAGCTGCGTTCAGCAACTACAGTCAGTCCAATAACGCACATTCTAAATATAAACAAGACCATCAGCAACATTTTAACGGAATTTTATTAACTAATTTCCGTTGAAGATCTCTGTGACAAGGGAGGAAAACTCGAAAATTCCCTCATGTTGGAACAATTCGAGGGTCGTTCTAAAGGCAAAGAACATTTGTTTCCTCAATCATTCTTATTCAAGATAATGAAAGAAATCCTGTTTTACAACGTATTTTGATATTTATCTGTTTTTCTGTGTAGTCGCCGTTCACATTTTAACATCTGTCATGGCGCTGCACAAACTGTACACACCGTTGCTACCACGTCGGTCAATCAGTCACTAATGTACTCATTCACTTGGTTCTCATTTCCACAGTGCTTTCATCCCAAAAAAATCCTTCAGTTTGGAGAAGAGATAGTAATCACTTGGAGCTAAGTCTGTCCTATAATAAGGATGCTCTGACAGGCTGTTTTGGCCGAGCGGTTCTAGGCGCTTCAGTCCGGAACAGCGCTGCTGCTACGGTCGCAGGTTCGAATCCTGCCTCGGGCATGGATGTGTGTGATGTCCTTAGGTTAGTTAAGTTTAAGTAGTTGTAAGTCTAGGGGACTGATGACGTCGCATTTTAAGTCCCATAGCGCTTAGAGCCATTTGAACCATTTTTGAAGGATGCTCTAGAACTTCCCACTTAAACCGCCGAAGCAAAATTTTCGTCAATGCAGCAGGATTCGGGCGAGTGTTATCATGAAGGAACACAATGCCCTTTGACAACAATGCACACCGTTTGTTGCTAACGCTGAATGGCCCGTCTGCAGCCCGCCGCAACTGTCTTCGCCAGACTGGACATGTAAATTCGATGAGGTATTTCGATCCCAAAAAACTGTGGTCACAAACTTTATGCAGCTCACAATGTTTTAGTGATTTTTGGTTTGCTTGAGGATCGTGAAGACGATATTCCATTGCCTAGCTCTTTATGTTATGCGAAACCAAGGTCTCGCCAACAGTAACAGTGTGCTTAAAAAATTTCTAACCCTCCTTGGCGTACCGTGTGAGGAGAGTCAGTGCGGCTCGTTGTTTTTTCTGTTCATTTATGAAAAGTCGAGGTATCCACCCGAAACACACTTTTCTCTATCAAAAACCACTACTAACAATCTGATAATCAAATAAACAATTGTTCATTCCTGAAATTTTAGGAAATCAAAAACTCAATCCAATAACAGCGAATCGTCTACCACTTGGAATTTTTTCCTCAGTCATTGATTTCAGTTCGTCAGTGACAACTGTGGATTGGCCTGATCGTTCTTCATAATGAATATTAGTTCGTCCGATCTTAAATATATGTCGTGGCGCTCCACAAATTTTTATACACCTCCTGTACACACATCTGCTGCCAAGTCGTTGAATCAGTCACTAGTGTAGTCGTCGTTCACTTGGTTGTCATAGAGCTTTCATAGAAAAAAAAAAGAACTTCAATTTGGGGAAAAGGTGGTAATCACACAGAGCCAACTCTAGGCAATAAGGAGGATGCTCTATAACTTCCCACTTAAACTGCCGAAGCAAAATCTTGCTCAGTGCAGCAGAATTCGGACGAGTGGTTATCGAGAAGGAACACAATGCCGTTGGACAGCAATGCACACCATTTTCGAGGTGCAACTTTGTTCATCACGTTTCCAAAAACTTTGGTTAGGTGTCTGTAGATTTCGAAAGGGTGCTTTTGTTTTTGGTTTTGCATTCATGTACCGTATTACACTCCGAGCCTCACACTTGGCAGGATCGTTAGCTTTGTGGCACATTTTAAGAGCTCACAAGTAAACAGAAAACAGCCGCTCAAGCTCGCTGTTACTTGCGTCACATTGGGCCAACCGACTAGGAAGATCTATGACAAGGTGGCGGAGTTGAAAAACATTTTTACTCTTAGAATCACCCTCGCATGCTGTATTAGTATGGTTGTTTCTGTCTACTTTCGATTGAGTCCTAAACATAAAGGGCTGTACCGAATTTCACGATAGGAAGCTATTCATCTTCAGGCGACGTATCGGCTTCCTACGAGAGATTTCTGGCCCAGAAACTTGACTCCAGTTCTTCTGTGATGTCTTAGCTGCAGAACAGTGGGTGCTTGCTGTGGGATGTGATCTTCTACTGTTACTACCCGCAGACCTCCCTCGAGTGGGATGTCGGATGCGTTGCTCACACTGACCTTTCGATCAACCGGTGGACAGAGATTCCCAGGCGTCGAGCCCTTGATCTGTCCGTTGTGAGATATTTGTCCATGATATGAACTGCGAATCGTAATCCGATTTTTATTGCGTATTCGCATATATAGTATCCATTACATGGAATTTCACATATAGTAGACGCACTCACTCCGCCCATCGGGATCATCCGACCGCCGTGCCATCCTCAGATGAGGATGCGGATAGCAGGGGCGTGTGGTCAGCTCACCGCTCTCCCAGTCGTTATGATGGTATTCTTTGACCGTAGCCGATGCTATTCGGTAGAGAAGCTTCTCACGTGGCATCACGAGGCTGAGTGCACCACGAAAAACGGCAACAGCGCATGGTGGCCCAGATGGTCACCCATCCAAGTCCCGGCCACGCCTGACAGCGCTTAAATTCGGTGATCTGACGGGAACCGGTGTATCCACTGCGGCAAGGCCGTTGCGATACAGTAGACGGGCACGATAATAAACTTGAGTAAGCAGTGGTGTAGTGGATACGCCCTTTGGGTTTTGTCATCAGTGCATAGCAGCTGGTGCCTTTTAATTACATACTGTTCCTGTGGACATTCGGATCTTAGCTACAGAATTAATTTATGGTTAAGAAATGTACAAAATGTGAACACAGTTTCCAAACTACAGGAAAGACCATAAGAACAATAACCAAAAATAATAATCTAGAGCATTGTGCAGATTTGTTCAAGACACTCTGGATATTAACTGTGCCATGTGATTATAGTTACTAATAAGTTGTACACATCAAAAATAGCATTGATAATTATTGCACCAACAGCTCCGTCAATGACAGCGGAAGACGAATTAGACTGCACTTGGGTTAAAAAAAAGAAAGGAACTCAAAGCAGTAATCTCTATAAAGGAATAAAACTGTACAGTAAATGGCCAAGAAGGGTAAAGAGATAACCTGTTAAGCAACAAATGCTATATAGTGAAGGATTACGTAGATAACACAAAATAAAGGTCTTGATAACAAATGTAACACATGTAAATAATTATAATAATAAGAAAGCATAGATAGCAAACATCTGTCATTTCACATAACACTTAACACTTTATGGAGGGGGGGTGGGGGGTGATTCTGTTTTTCAGGCTAACATATGGGAAGCTGTTGTCACAAAACGGAAATCAAAGATTGTCGCTGTGGTCCTGACATGAGCAGATAGTGTGAATGAAACAATGTGTTCATAGCACGTGTAATGTGTGCACTGACTGACAGTGAGAAATGAATGAACTGTTTTAGCACTATCCTTTTACCGTTAAATAATTTATTTGGAAAATAGTGCTATTGTTCATTAGGTGCAAACCAAATAAGGTAGCACTGTCGCAGAGTGGCCTCGTATTTCGGAGTGTGGAAGCTCCAGTGTTCAACCGGTCATGCCGAGTCAGGTTTTCCTGCTTTTCCCCAAATTACTTCAGGCAAATGTCTGGATGGTTCCTACTTTAATGCGACACCCGACTAAGTGTACCATCCTTCTTAAACTACACCTTTAAGAATGTTAATGCCTGTGCGTAAGAATTACGTTATTTTTGTTATTATTATATAGTAATACCAAGACATGTCCAATATACTTAAAAAGTAATCTACGGATGATTAAAACTACTACCACTCATAATACTACTACTACTACTACTACTACTACTACTAGGGCCACATTTTTGTTCGTCCTCATTCAAAAGACGTATTGATTCGCTAATTATGTACACAACGTGAAAATTATTGAAGTATATGAAATAAAAACGTCATAACTTTTGAAAGGATGCGCTAGGACGTTCAAACTGCACGGTTGGCCGCGGGCCATGATGGGAATTAGTATGTCCATGCACGGTTTGGTTTAGCGACGAAGCCCACTTTCATTTGGATGGGTTCGTCAATAAGAAAAATTGGCGCATTTGGGGGACTGAGAAACCGCATTTTGCGATCGAGAAGTCTCTTCGCCCTCAACGGGTTACTTTGTGGTGTGCAATGTCCAGTCACGGAATAGTCGGTGCGATATTCCCTGACGGAACGGTGAATATCGAGCCGTACGAAAAGGTTTTGGAAGATTATTTCATCCCCATTCCCCAAAGAGACCCTGATTTCGACACTATGTGGTTCATGCAAGACGGAACTCGACCCCGTCGAAGCGGGAGGGTGTTTGGTGTCCTGGAGGAGCACTTTGGGGACCGCATTCTGGCTCTGGTGTACGCAGAGGACGCTGGCATGGACCTCGATTGGCCGCCATATTCTCCGGATATGAACAAATGCGACTCCTTTTTGTGGAGGTATATAAAAGAAAAGATGTGCAGCAATGGTATCAAAGCCACTCCTGAGCTGAAAATAACAACTCAGGAGGTCATCGACAGCGTCGATGTTCCGACACTTCAGCGGATCATACAAAATTTCCCTATTCGTCCGCCCCACATCATCGCTAACGATGGCAGGCATATCGAATATGTCATAACCTAAATCCACATATATGTAGTGACTCTTACATGTTGAATAAAGTGTATGCACGCCTTAATTTGTAACTAATTTACGTTACTCTTCCATATGGTTCAATAATTGTACCCTGTATTTGATTGGTGTATGTGGCTACAGCCAATTTTTTTTTCATCTACACTGGACAGCGTAGTGGGACGCGAAATTGAAGCGTCACCCATCCACCAGTGTCAGCCCAGTTTGCAGGTGAATATAAGTTTAATTTAGTTTTGTTTATGTATTTCTGTAATATTTTTGTAATAGCTGTGAATTATCTAAAGTTTTTGTATTTTTTGTATGTTTCATGTACGGAGAGGGCGGCGCAACGAACGGAGACAGCATCTTCGCTGCCGCGACCAGAGAGGAAATTGCTGGCCACTATACGTCGCGGGTCGACAGCCAAAGAGCAACAGAAGATCCTGGAACCGAGTTGTTGCGTCGTGCTTCTAAAAATTGAAAATGAATTTTTTGTACTCTTTTTGTATAACAATGACGTCATAGAGAGCTTAATCTTATTGAAAATGTCAGTCCTAGTTTGTTAACGGTCAAGTTCACATATGTATGTAGGAAGCTAATAAACTAGTGGAGTTTACTAAAGTTGAAACACGTGTTCTGAGGATTTATTTATGGAGAATTATGTGAACTGATTAATAATATATTTGACAAGATTATTGGATTTTGACAGCGTTCATCGCAACTTCGAATCTGAAAAGTTTAGTCAATGTGTGATTCTGATATCGATTAAGTCAAGATAACGTGTGTCAATATAAGTTCTGAGGAGAAACAAACGAAATTTAAATTGAAAGAGTTTACGCAAACCAATTGGCCCAAGTGACGAAATTCTTTGCTTACGACTCAACTGATGTTTTACAGTTTCGTTCAAGAACCATTCTGTGACAATTTAAAAAGGATATAGATCATTTTGAAGTGGGTTGTAACTGACGTAGGTGACGAAGTCTGCACATGGTCATATGTCAAAAGTCAAGCATTTATAAGCAAACCTATACGTCGTTACACTACAACAGCACTATTAAAGTATCACTTTTTCTATGCCTCGTAACTGTCTCCTATAAGATTGAAATTTAGCTCAGTGGTGTCTACAATCTTTCTCTGCAATGGCACATAAACGTGGTACCGTGCGACATCACCCCCGGATTCGGCTACTCTGCAAACGGCAAGGTGTCCACACATGTAAGAAAAAGGCCACAGCTCAGAAGGTCATTTAAGGGTGAGGTGGGGAAATGGCGTCACATTGTCACCAAATTTCACCACAACCAGCAACCTCACTGAATATGGCCTCCCCCCTTTGGAGCGTAGTGCGACTGCAGTTTTTGCTCTGGTTTACAGGGTGGAACCAACAGGGATCGTTCAAAACCGTAGGACGATGTTGAGTGCTTATCTAAGTACTGCCACACCTGAAATTGTAACACTAGCGGTCATACTGAACATCAGTTTTCTAATAATTATAATGGTTACAGTGGGAGGTATGGAGAGTGATGGAGCTCTAAAAATATTTCAGAGATCGGTACCCGTTTACAACGTTAGATATACCAAGTACCTAGGAGATGGGAACTTTAAAGCTTTCAATAAAATTAATGATTTCAATGTTTATGGTGATACCTTGGTAACAAACCTGGAGTGTTGTGGACATGTGCAAAACAGTATTGATGCTAGATTGAGGAAGCTACGAAGAGAAATGAAAGGAAAGTTGCTATCTGATGGAAAATACCTATCTGGCCAAGGCAGATTAACAGAAACTGAAATAGACCTTCGTTAGAGGTATTATGGACTAGTCATTAGACGAACTGCACCTCTGAATGATGTTACAGCAATGAGAAAAGCTGTATGGGCCACCTACTTTCATAAATTGTCTACAGATGACCACCCTCTTCACGGACATTGCCCTAAAGGAGCAGTGCGGTTACGAAAAAACAAAAGAAAGTGGTCAAATATACCATCATCAGCGTTTTCTTATATTGAGCCTGTTATGAATGAAATAAAACAAATGTTTAGAGACCTGAGTGACCCTATTTTGCTTAGTAAATGTCTTCAAAGATTCAGCCACTGTATATGAGAAAGATTATCGAAGAATGTTTTTGTAGGACTAAAAACATTAAAAGTTGGTGTACTAGATGCAGTGATATATTTCAGTAATGGAGTGATAGGAAGTTTGGAAGTCCTGAGAAATTTAGGCATAAAATGTGGCTCTAATATGGAAGATCAATTGCTTGCGTGTGACAGACAACGGGTGCATGAAGCTGAAAGATTCGCTCTTCAGGCTACCAAAGAAGCAAGAAGTACTAAAAGGAATGCCAAGAGGAAGCTTTAAGATGAAGAAATGCTGCAGGATGAAGACTATGCTTCAGGAATGTCCTGAGGCACAGTTTAATTGGACTCATACCTTCATTCGCAATTTCCTGCAAGTTGTATTTTTCAGAATTCACGTACAAATATTTCCTGAAGTTTATAAAGCGTTGCTCTAATTTTTTTCTGTAACTTGCAATAGTCCATAATTATGTAGCAGACCTAAGATTTGTTGCAGTATCAACTAAATTATAGAAAAAATTACGTTTTTATTAGGAAAAAATTATAAAAATTAAATGTGAGGTATGATTTTTAATCCTTGTAATATATAGATAATAGGTGGAATTAAGTAGGTCTAGTACCTCAGTCATCAAGTCATGCATATCCGGTAAAAATTTGGTCTTCTTCAAATGCATAACATTAGATTAAATGGTACCTCAATGTGAGGAAGCATTTTGGAAAAAAAATTGCACCAATTTCTTTGTAATTGTTTTAATAACCCTAAGCAGGTCCAAAAATATTCAAAATACTTACAATTTGTTAGGAAGTGTGTTGCATTACCTGATATCAACAAAAAATCAATAAAACATATACAGTATAAACAGTCCGTGAAACAAATAGGTGTTGATGGTTACATAATATTGAGCCCGAAAAGTACCCTGTATCCTTAACTTCATCTACTCCGCGATCATCGATCCTGATATTAAGTTTCTCGCTGTTCTCATTTCTCCTACATCTTATTACCTTCGTCTTCCTTCGATTTGCTCTCAGTCCACACTCTGTACTCATTAGACTGTTCGTTACATTCAGCAGATCATGTAATTCTTCTTCACTTTAACTCAGGATAGCAATGTCATTCGCGAATTGTATCATTGATATCCTTTCATCTTGAATTATAATTCCACTCCTGAATCTTTCTTTTATTTCGATAATTGCTTCCTCGATGTACGGACTGAACAGTAGGGGTGAAACAACACATCCTTGTCTTACACCCTTTTTAATACGAGCACTCCATTCTTGGTCGTCCACTCCTGTCATTCCCTGTTGGCCTGTTGTACATATTGTATACGACCCGTCTCTCCCTATAGCTTGCCCCTATTTTTCTCATAATTTCGAACATCTTGCACCATTTTACACTGTCGAACTTTTTTTCCAGGTCGACAATTCCTATGAATGAGTCTTGATTTTTCTTCAGTCTTGCTTCCGTTATTAACCACAACGTTAGAATTTCCTCTCTCGTGCCTTTACGTTTCCTAAAGCCAAACTGATTATCATCTAGCGCATCCTCAATTTTCTTTTCCATTCTTCTGAATTTTTTTTTGCAAACAAGTTGGATGCTTGAGCTGTTAAGCTGTTTGCGCGTTAATTCTCGCACTTGTTAGCTCGTGCCGTCTTTGGAATTGTGTGAATGATTTTTTTCCGAAAGTCAAATGGTACGTCACAAGATTCATACATTCTACACATCAACGTGAATAGTCGTTTTGTTGCCACTTCCCCCAACGATTTTAGAAATTCTGATGGAATGTTGTCTATACCTTCGGCCTTATTTGACCTCAAGTCCTCTAAAGCTCTTTTAAATTCTGATTCTAATATCGGGTCCCCTAACTCTTCTAAATCGACTCGTGTTTCTTCTTATATCACATAAGACAAATCTTCCCCCTCATAGAGGCTTTCGATGTATTCTTACCACCTATCCGCTCTCTCATCTGCATTTAACAGTGGAATTCCCGTTGCACTCTTAATGTTCAAATGGTTCAAATGGCTCTAACCACTATGGGACTTAACATCTGAGGCTATCAGTTCCCTAGACATAGAACTATGTAAACCTAACTAACCTAAGGACATCACACACATTCATGCCCGAGGCATGATTCGAACCTGCAACCGTAGCAGCCTCGTGGTTCCGGACTGCAGCGCCTAGAACCGCTCGCCCACAGCGGCCGGCTTTTTAATGGCACTTAAGGTTGTTTTGACTTTCTTGTATGCTGAGTCAGTCCTACCAACAATCATTTCTTTTTCGATTTCTGCACATTTTTCATGGAGACATTTCGTCTTAGATTCCATGCACTTCCTATTCATTTCATTCCTCAGCGAGTTGTAGTTCTGTATTCCTGACTCTCATTTTTGTACTTCCTCTTTTCATCGATCAACTGAAGTATTTCTTCTGTTACCCATCGTTTTTTCGCAGTTACCTTCCTTGTACCTGTGTTTTCCTTCCCAACTTCTGTTATCGCCCTGTTTAGGGATGCCCGTTCCTTTTCAACTGTAGTGCCTACTGAGCTATTCCTTAGTGCTGTACCTGTAGCCTTAGAGAACGTGAAGCGTATCTCGTAATTGCTTAGCACTTCCGTATCCCATTTCTTTGTGTGTTGATTCTTCCTGACTAGTGCCTTAAACTTCGACCTACTCTTCATCACTACTATACTATTGTAATCTGAGTCTATATCTGCTTCTGGGTAAGCCTTACAATCCAGTATCTGGTTTCGCAATCTCTGTCTGGCCATGATGTAATCTAATTGAAATCTTCTCGTATCACCTGGCCTTTCCTAGTACACCTCCTACACTTGTGATTCCTGAACAGGATATTCACTATTACTAGCTGAAGTTTATTACAGAATATAAACGTAGGCTTCCGCGGCCATTGTCACTTTCAATAAAAATTTTCCCTATTTGTGACCGCATTGTCAATATATATATAAAACTACCAACGTTTCACTCCCTGTTGCATGCGACTTTCTTTAAGATGTTTTTTTTTTTTGTGAAACAAAAACACCCTGAAGAAGCTCTCTTGCAATAGGGACCGAAACGTCGGTAGTTTTATATACTCGTATATTGACAATGCGGTCACAAACCCAGGAAAATTTTATTGAATTTATTACAGAACGCAATGAATCTTATTCCTCTCTCATTTCTTGTCCCAAGCCCATATTCTCCTGTAACCTTTTTTTCTACCCCTTCCCCTACAACTGCATTTCAATCACCCATGACTATTAGAGTTTCATCCCCCTTTACATACTATATTACCCTTTCACTATTCTGATACACTTTCTCAATCTCTTTATCTTCAGCTCGCGACGTCGGCATGTATACCTACCTGTCGTTGTCGGTGTTGGTTTGCTGTCGATTCTGATAAGAACAACCCTATCACTGAACTGCTCACAGTAACACACTCTCTGCCCTACCTTCCTATTCATAACGAATCCTACTCCCGTTATACCATTTTCTGCTGCTGTTGATATTACCCTATGCTCATCTGACCAGAAATCCTTGTCTTCTTTCCACTTCACTTCACTGACCTCTGGTATATCTAGATTGAGCCTTTGCATTTCCATTTTCAGATTTTATAGTTTCCGTACCACGTTCTAGCTTCTGACATTCCATGCCCCGACTCGTAGAACGTTATTATTTCGTTGATTATTTAATCTTTTTCTCGTGGTAAACCCCCTCCCTTCGGCAGTCTGCTACCGGAGATCCATATAGGAGACTATTCCGGAATCTTTCCTGTACGTGTCCTTAATGCAGTGGTTTCCATTGCATTTTGATACTCACGCTGTTGATCTTTTTTGATTCTTCCGCCTTTAGGGGCAGTTTCCCACCCATAGGACAAGAGAGTGCCCTGAACCTTCGCCCGCTCCTCCGCCCTCTTTGACAAGGCCGTTGGCAGAATGAGGCTGACTTCTTATGCCGGAAGTCTTCGACCGCTAATGCTGATTATTAATCAAAATTTAAGCAACGGCGGGATTCCAACGTGGGAGCGAAGACGTGTTTTCAATATGAATCAAAGACCCTACTCCAAGACCAGGGATTGTTTCTAGGCACCGAATTGTTAATGTGCTATGTTACTATACCTAGCTCGTCCTTAAGTTCTGCAGGGCAGTGTAGATAATTCAACGGAATTTTCTCGTCTTCTGGCAGCAGTCTACCGAATATCGGTAGGCTGCTGATTGGAAAAGTGAGGAGATCTTTCGTGGGTGTGTGGAACAGACGTACGCAACTATAGGTCTGTATGACTGGTGTCAGTGTGTTGGAGAATTTTTTAATCAATTTTGTACTCGTGTATTATGAACTTTCTACGGAACGGAAAATCCTCTGTAGAACCAGAAGGCAGTAGATACCAACGCCTAATTCGAAAATGTGTTCCTTCAATTCTTTAACGCATTCGTTACAGTTCAGTATCTAATGAAGGAAATACAAGCATCCTGAATCTCAAGCAGCTTTGCGACTAGATTCATGAGTTTATAGCAAACTGGAAACAGAATGCCATTCTTAAGGGAGAGAAATCTTCAGACGTAAAAGTAATTTCGTTCGTACACCATAGGAGTGTTGTAGGATCAGTACTGTTCACTATATATACATTGAAGAGCCAATGAAACTGGCACACCTGCCTAATACCGTGTAGGGTCCCCACGAGCACGCAGAAAGACTTGACTAATGTCTAAAGTAGGAAATAACACCATGAATACAGCTGGGCTGTCCATAAATCCGGGGCAGAGATCTCTCCTGGACATCACATTTCAAGGCATTCCAGATATGCTCAATAATGTTCATGTCTGGAGAGTTTGATGGCCAGCGGAAATGTTTAAGCTCAGAATGTTTCTAGAGCAACTCTGTAGCTATTATGGACGTGTAGGGTGTCGTATTGTCCTGCTGGGTTCATCGGAATGCACAATGGATACGAATGGATGCAGGTGATCAGACAGGATGCTTAAATACGTGTCACCCGCCAGAGTCGTATCTAGACGTATCACGGGTCCCATATCACTGCAACTCCACGCGCGCCACATCATTACAGAGCCTCCAACAGTTTCAGGAGTCCCCTGCTGAATGCATGGGCCATGGATTTAGGAGGTTGTTTCTATACCCGTACGCGACCTTTCGCTCGATACAATTTAAAACGAAACTCGACCGAGGAGGCAACATGTTTACGGTCATCAACAGTCCAAAGTGTGTTGAAGGGCCCAGGCGATGAGTAAAGCTTCGTGTCGTGCAGTGATCAAGAGTACAAGAGTGGGCCTTCGGACACGAAAGCCCATATCGATGATGTTTCGTTGAATGGTTCGCACGTTGACACTTGTTGATGGTCCAGCATCGAAATGTGCAGCAATTCGCGGCAGGGTTGCACTTCTGTCACGTCGAACGATGCTCTTCAGTCATCGTTGGTCCCGTTCTTGCAGGGTTCTTTTCCGGCCGCAGCGGTGTCGAAGATCTGATATTTTACCGTATTCTTGATATTAACTGTACACTCGTGAAATGGTCCTACGGGGAAATCCCCACATCATCGCCACCTCGGAGATGCTGTGTACCATCGCTCGCGCGTCGACTATAACACCACGTCCAAACTCACTTGAATCTTGATAACCTGCCATTGTAGCAGCAGTAACCGGTCTGACAACTGCGCCAGACACATGTTGTCTTCAATAGGCGTTGCCGACCGCAGCGCCGTATTCTGCCTGTTTACATATCTCTGTATTTGAATGCGCATGCCTATACCAATTTCCTTGGAGCTTCAGTGAGTTACTGGATAATGCTGGAAGCTTCATGATGGTGCTCGTGAATGATGCTGTAGTGTACAGAGAAGTCATTAGAAACTGTAATGATACACAGGAACATTTGTAGAGGGTTTAAAATTGCGACAAGGATTTATTGTTAAACCTCTGCATTAACAAGTGTACCGCGCTGTGCATGAACAAGTAGAAAGACGCATTACTGTATGATTTACCGATTGCTGAACAGTCAACGGAAGCAGTCGCCCCCATTAAATGTCAGGAAGTACGAGTACAGAGCGATTTAAAGTGTAACGATCAGATGAAAGTAATCCCACAAAAAGCGGAAGCCAGGCTAAGAGTCATTGGAAGAAACCTCAAGTAGTACAGTCCATCCATGAATGATGTAGCTCACAAAATCCTTCTCCAATCATTACTTTAATATTGCTTACCAGTCTGAGACCTGTACGAAAGAATATCTGTACAGTAAACAGAGAAGGTCGAAAGAAGAGCTAAGTGTTTCGTCACAAATTCGCCAGGTAAGCACAAAAGCGCCACCGAGATCATCATTTAGTTTCAGTGGATCGCGCTCCAAGAGAAGCATTATGCATCAAAGAGCGATGTGCCTCAAATATTCTAAGACCGTAAGTGTGTATAAGAGTCAATCAGTATACAGGGTGTTTCAGAAATGATGGTCAGTATTCAGGGATACGACAGAATGATGTGAGACGCATACCTTAAGAGCAGTGAGCAATTCTTGATCTTCGATACCCTGAAACAAATGTTTCTACTGCAAGCTCTTTGCTTTCCATAGTTTCGGTAGTAGTAGCATGGAGCAAAACAAGAAAAAAAAGGTCCAGTAAACATATGCTATAAAATGCAAACCTTAAAAGTTAGGGGCACTTGTTCGTTAGAGGAATTGTGTTTCCAAATAGCGAAGACGAACAGGTGTTCATAGCTTTGAAGGTATGCATTTTAGAGTACATGTTTACTGGACTTTTTTTTGTTTTGGTCCATACCACCACTTCCCAAAACATGGAAAGCAATGAGCTTGATCAAAAATTGCTCATATCTCTTACATTATGCGTTTTAGATCCCATGTTTACTTGATTTTTGTTTTTCTTTCGGATGATCATTCCTGCCATATCCATGAATAATGACCATCACTTTCCAGAAACCCTCTATTTTTCCCATGTATATCTCGAAAATAGAGTCCACCCCTCGCGGTCTAGTGGCTAGCGTTGCTACCTCTGGATCACAGGGTCCCGGGTTCGATTCTCTGTCGGTTTGGGGATTTTCTCTGCCAGGTGACTTGTGTTGTCCTCATCATTTCATCATCATTCATGAAACTGGCTAGACTCTACTGTGTACAAAGTGGGAATGTGTACGGTTGCTGATGACCGCGCAGTTGAGCGCCCAAAAACATCGTCATCATCATCATCGAGAATAGATGATTAAACTAAGATTAGAGATATTCGATCGTATATGGAGGTGTACCAGCAACATCATTCGCGAGTGGATGAGGAAACGGCGGAAGTGACGGTGGAACATGTAAAACATCCACGCAGTGTACATCAAGTGAAAAAGCTACTCCTTATGTTTCAGATCTAGACTGCCATAAAAATGGGAAGGAACTGTTAATTACAAATCAGGGGGAAGTTGTAGTCCAAATGATAATCGATTTATTGATCTTAAACATGACGAGAAAACATTATTTAACAAACGCCTTAGCAACATGGGATCTATGGTGGACAAAGTGATCTGCTGGGGATCGACACATGACATTAACCAGAACACTACTCGCTCTATCTGACACTCTATCATACACGAGAATCCAGGTTATGACATTAAACTATGCCACCACCAAGCGTCTATATTCTACCATACAAGAAAGAAAGAAAAATATGGTTCGAAAGAACAGGATGCTGAGAAATATATATTATAGTGCTACGTTGCAGCAGCGAATACTTTACCGTCTTGCTGGTCAAGGCGGCCCACCACGATGCCCTCGTCGACTGAAGTCATGGATGGCGGCAATCCGTTATTAAATGCGCATTACCGAAAAAATGGAAGTACGCGGTCTCATGTTTGGTTAATTCAGAGTGCAGGTACTTCCTTATGAGCCTCTGAAACCCCGGTGGATTCCAATGTGCAGGTGGACCCGTTTGCTGGTCTGCCAAACCAATTTGACTCCGTGCCACGACTGTGCATGTCGGAATACGTCAAATGTTTAGATGGCCGACTCAAGACAAATAAGTACACACACATGTCACTCGTTGTGACCCTGATGATATAAGCAGTACCTCTGACGGTTCAGAAGGTGACTGGTACAGGCTCTAAGTCGCACACTAGTCGCACACAAGTTTCACTGATTAGGTAGAGACTTGCAGTAAGAAGCGACAGTACAAGAGACTTGTACAAGAGTGCTAATCTTCCTTTTTCTGTGTTTCCTCCTCAGCTCGGTTACATAAACACATTTCTCTTTTTTGACTTCCCCCACTTTCGCACAAGCCAATCACGAGCTGAAGCCCAGCATTCTAAGCTCGAAGAATGGTCTTTGCACAACAAACCGATTTGATCAATCAGAGACTTTAAAGTTAATTGGCAGAAAACGGAAAAAGATTCAGCTTCACGGCCTCTTTCCCACACGTTTGACATGTCTTTTGCTAACACAGTACAGGGTGGAAGTACAGCCCTCCATAAACAGATTATTATCTCCCCTGTTGCGTCCATTTCAAAGTTTGTAAAGAACGGACATAAACACAGACTCGTGCATTGACAAAACCTGTTTAAAAACAGAGCCTGGACATCTGGGGGCCAGTTTCCCTGTCCCACGGACATTTTCAGAATGTTTACGTTTCTTTTGGTGGCTTGCTCGCTAACAAGGCCTACAATGCGCTGTTGGCGACTTTTCGGCGCTAGGCCTTATACCTGGACGTCTGCCCACTGTCTGGTGCCAAGCTTAATATGTTTTGCACAATGCCACCACTGCACGCGGCCATCTGGAAATGTCTCTTCATCGTTCCAGAGAAAAAACGCTCTTTGTCGGCCCACCAACGCCGTGCTTTTACTGCAGTCGTTAAGTCGGCACCCTGTTCCTTTGAACACAGGTAAAGCTTACCGTATTTCTTTCCCTAAAGCATGCAAAAAAGACCATAAACTGCTGCCCACCATTTCATCACAATGTGTGAAGTCAAATCGCCGTAGATCGCAATCCCTACACTGAGTCAAAAGTGAGAGTGCCCTGCAATCTCTCAAGGTGTTGAACGGAGTATACGAGTACATTTAGATATAGGACACAAATACTTACACTTCAGCGGTATGTGCACAGCAGTAAACATTTCTGACGGCCGAGAAATGTGAGCTGGTTCTGGATAGAGCAATGCACTTTGCTGTCTGACAGAGAGGGCAATAGGAGTGGCAATATAGGCAGTATCACATCCACCAATGCGGCTTCAACATAATTGGCTGCCACATCCACCACCACATCTGCTTGAAGCCATCGTCCATCAAAACCGGATTTACCACTAATGGAACCTTATCTTACATCCGATGATGTATCGCTTGCTGAGTCGCCTATGATGAGAAATTAAAGCAGCTGTCGACGAAAACAGGTATCAGGAGTGGGCTGCCGGTATTTCCGCATTTTGTGTACAAAGCGAACCCTGTCACATGACGAAGACTCTTCTCCACCACCACCTCCAAACGATTTCCCGGTTCAGATTTCACGATCGAGCCAGACACCATAGCCAACGCTCCATCAACCAACTTATGGACCCTGACCGGAGACCACATACGGCTGGTCGACGAACGACTGCCACCGTTTTCTGCTGTACTTAAGCCGGCCACGTGGTCGGTCTCATTGTTTCACTTTGGGTGGAGGGCCAGCTTCAGTGCCTTGACACCAGAAAGACTCCAGAAACCTTCCAACTTACTAAACAACAATGAACTGGGGACTTTCCACTACACCGCCACAGGTGACTTTAGTGACATTGTCGATACTGAGTACATATATGAGAGAGGCGTGAACTATGTTGAGGTAGTCGCCACATCATAGACTGCTAAATATCTGCGGATTCCAAAGAATTGTCGACCAATCAACCTACCTCCGCCAAATCCAGATGTACCCGTAGATGTACTTGTGGAGACCGCTGCTGCACTCGCAACAGGAGAGTATTACCGCCGAGGAGCATGGGTGTGTGTGATTCCTTAGGTTAGTTAGGCTTAAGTAGTTCTAAGTTCTAGGGGACTGATGACCTCAGATGTTAAGTCCCACAGTGCTCAGAGTCATCTGAACCAAGTAGTCTGGGTTCCGGCGCTGACATTCCAAGACAAATAATTTCTACAGTTTCTGATGGACTCGAAAGATTCAGTAAAGCGCTGGCCATTTTTCAAAATTTGAAATTCAATGGTTCTTCAGGAAATGTATGCACAGTTGGCGAATTTAAGAGCATTGAAATAGCGTAGTCTGCCTAGCATAAGCAGATATAAGGTGCCATACTACTCTTTCCACAAATTAATTAAGTTTATTAAAATTTTCAACTGTTCTCCAACATATGTAAAACTGAAAGTCGCCTTCTATGCGCTCACATCATTACGTCTACAGTAAATTCACCATCGTGAAGACAGTGTTATTTAATAATAATAATCTTAAGTGCTTTGACTACTTTATAAGTTTAAAAGGTCTAGACATAAACTGTATTATTAAACAGCTATCCCGAAAACCAACACCAGTCACATGTTGCCTATCTAACGGGTCCAGGGGTAACAAAAATTTGATGGTGAATATTTGTGTAATTACTGACCGAATTTCGAAATTTAAGATATATTCATAGTCCATGCATTAAGAGGTGTCGCCTCATGTTAAAATTTTAGCACAGTACGGCAAGTATTAAAATTACAAACTATGTATATCTCTCAATACAGCGTAATTGACGGCGCGCAAATACCAAAGTTATATTCATCCAGTATTTGGTAATGAGACCAATTATGGACTTCCAACAAGTTTACATATAATTTCAAACCTTTGCGAAACTTTTTCTCCCTGGTAGCCCACACAAAATAACGAAAGAAAGTAACTTTATCACTTGCTACATTTTCGCTGCTCTTGAGAACTTCAGCAGAAGGCGCAATGTTTTAATTTATTACCTCTTTACTACCGACTCTATTCGCAACAAAGTTTGCAGACACTATCTACATATATCACTGAATGTACCTGCAACAGTATAACATATTACGACAAGTAGTTAGTGAGATATGAAGTCATAAGCAACGAGATTGGTGAGAAACTAGCTTTTGATTAAAGTGGAGCGCAAATTACCGTAACTGTAGTCATCCAGTGTTCCGTAATGAGAGCACTTAGCGACTTCAAAGAAATTTCAAACGTAATATTTAACCTTTCCTAAATTTTTTCTTGTTTACAAGCTTAAAGTCAAAAATTTAACGCATTGTCTCGTTTTCAAAGTAATCAGTCATTTATGTAAGTATGCATGCTTTCGTGGCCGTTGCCAATGAAGTTAAAATCTTCTGGGTTATTAGGCCGCGTCATGTTTCTTCTAAAATGATCTACGTTTCGACCCCTCTGCTGGGATCTTCCTCAGGATCTTTCGGTGTCCACTATTGCAGTGTTCTAGATCATTTTAGAAGAAACATGACGCGGCCTAATAGCCCAGAAGATTTTAACTTCACTAATCAGTAATTTGTTCCTAAAAGAATCGGGGTTTAATGGTTCTGCAGCCAAACCTCGAAATATAAGAGAGAATTCTGGTACTGGATTAAGTAAAGTTATTTAGTTTTTCGATTGTCTTGTTTCGATGTGTCCGGTTCAGAACTGACTTCTTCAGTATCTATCATTTCCTCACAGTTCCGCATCATTCTCTTTCTTCTTCTGGATTCATCCGCTAATGTAGTCATGATTTTTATCGTGATAGCAATCCCCCTGTCGTCTTCTACTGCTTTTCTGTAACTACACTCACGCTCATAAATTAAGGATAATGCCGATACGTGGTGAAACAACGCTCTGGTGGGTGGTTTACGGGTTTATATCACCTCGGGGTATGACCATGCGGTGCATTTGACCTGCGGTCGTCGCACGTGGCGCTGGCATCAGTCCACATACGCTGAGGTGTGTTTGTGCATGTCAGAGTACGGTGCAGCGAGTAAGTGTGCAGACGTTTTCAGACGTGCTATGGTGACTGTTTGTTGAAAATGGCTCAAAGAACACATATTGATGACGTTATGAGGGGTAGAATACTAGGGCGACTGGAGGCTGGTCAAACACAGCAGGTCGTAGCACGGGCCCTCTGTGTGCCACTAAGAGTGATCTCAAGATTATTGCAACGATTCCAGCAGACAGGAAACGTGTCCAGGCGCTACAGGAGACCTGTAAGGAGATCGTGGTTTGATGGTGTGGGGCAGGATTATGATTGGTGCACATACACCTCTGCATATCTTTGACAGAGGAGCTGTAACAGGCGCTACAGTACGGGACGTACACAGTGTACAACACCTCAAGAAGACCGATGTCTCACCATCAGTGCCCGCAGACGGACACAGAGTACTGCAGGTAGCCTTGCTCGGGACCTTACCTTAGCCACTGGAACAGTTGTCTCCAAACACACAGTCTACAGACGACTGAACAGACATGGTTTATTCGCCCGGAGACCTGCAAGGTGCATTGCACTGACCCCTGGTCACTGGAGTGCCCGTAGAGCCTGGTGTCACGAACACAAAATGGTTCAAATGGCTCTGAGCACTATGGGACTCAACTGCTGTGGTCAGAAGTCCCCTAGAACTTAGAACTACTTAAACCTAACTAACCTAAGGACATCACACACATCCATGCCCGAGGCAGGATTCGAACCTGCGACCGTAGCGGTCGTGCGGTTCCAGACTGTAGTGCCTTTAACCGCGCGGCCACTCCGGCCGGCTCACGAACACACTACATGGTCACTGGAACAGTGGTCCCAGGTTATGTTTTCGGACGAGTCCAGGTATAATGTGAACAGTGATTCTCGCCGGATTTTCATCTGGCGTGAAGCAGAGACCAGATACCAACCCCTTAATGTCCTTCAAGGAGACCTGTAAGGAGATCGTGGTTTGATGGTGTGGGGCAGGATTATGATTGGTGCACATACACCCCTGCATGTCTTTGACAGAGGAGCTGTAACAGATCAGGTGTATCTGGACGTCATTTTGCACCAATATGTCCGCCTTTTCAGGGGTGCAGTGGACCCCACCTTCTTCCTGATGGACGGGTTCGATTCCCGGCGGGGTCAGGGATTTTCTCTGCCTCGTGATGACTGGGTGTTGTGTGATGTCCTTAGGTTAGTTCGGTTTAAGTAGTTCTAAGGTCTAGGGGACTGATGACCATAGATGTTAAGTCCCATAGTGCTCAGAGCCTCCTGATGGATGATAACGCACGGCCACACAGAAATGCTGATAACGCACGGCCACACAGAAATGCCAGTACCTTGAAACAGAAGATTTCAGGCGAATTGGATGGCCTGCCTGTTCTCCAGACCTAAACCCACTCGAGCACGTCTGGGATGCTCTCGGTCGTCGTATCGCTCCACGTTTTCAAACCCCTAGGACACTTCAAGAGCTCCGACAGGCACTGGTGCAAGAATGGGAGGCTGCTCGACCACCTGATCCAGAGTATGCCAACCCGTTGTGCGGCCTGTGTACGTGTGCATAGTGATCATATCCCATACTGATGTCAGGGTACTTGCGGAGGAAACAGTGGCGCTCTGTAACACATGTGTTTTGGGACGGTTTTCTCAACTTATAACCAATACCGTGGACTTAGAGATCTGTGTCGTGTGTGTTTCATATGTGTCTATGCTATTAGTTTTTTGTTTTTTGTAGTGCCACGTTGTGTAGCACCACATTCTGCAATTATCCTTAATTTATGAGCATGAATGTAGAAATCGACCATGCACTGTAGTGATTAGATTTTCTTCCATTTTCGTGTAGGCCTGTAGGTTAAATAAATTTTAAAATGCATTAAATGGTAATACCCTTTTTGCTACATTTTAGTTTGTTACAATTTGGAAAGCGTAATGGCTCTGAGCGGTATGGAACTTAACATCTGAGGTCGTCAGTCCCTTAGTACTTAGAACTACTTAAAGCTAGGACATCACACACATCCATGCCCGAGGCAGGATTCGAGCCTGCGACCGTAGCGGTCGCTCGGTTCCAAACTGAAGCGCCTAGAACCGCTCGGTCACTGCGGCCGGCTGGAAAGCGTAAAGGGTGCTGTCCGAGATACAGCTTCCGAAAAACACGGCGACAGAGACAGTGAAACAGCAAGACTGAGAGAGAGATAGCTGTTTCAGCGCCGCCCTTTAGCATAAAAGGCGTCGAATGGGGCGCTGTCGACAGTCGCAGTCGTGGCGTGCTGCAGACAGAGCTCACCCCCTTGTTAGGAGGAGAAGGAGCGGGATGCCCTCTCTTCCTTACACGCCCATTCGTCTGCGCCCCGCGGAGAGGCCGCCTAATTGAATAATTTGCGCCTCCCTATGAGTGTGTGTGTGTGTGTGTGTGTGTGTGTGTGTGTGCTGGACTCGCATATGCGCAGGCCAGTCGCCGCTGCTAGCGGGTCGGAAAATTGCGTGGCCACCCACTCACCACCACGGGCGGGTCGCGCCAAGGGCACCCCAGAGATGCGGCCGTGATAAATGGCGCGATATTGATATTCAAATGCGGCCTCGCAGGGCAGCGGCAGCGGCTGCGCGCTCTTCCCACTCCTGTCCCACCAGCTGGTCAGCGCCGGCGTTCTCCGCTCTAGCACAGCCAGCTACAACACTGCATTACATTGTACAGCCCCCTTCCCCCTTTCTTTGTGCGAGGGCCACACTCAGCTCTCCCAGATAGCTAATATACATAGTCTGCCAAGTGTGTCGCTCTATTTCGTACCATAAACGGTATTCACAGCTCCTTCAGTACACACTGGGCTTGTCAAAAAATTCTTATCCGCACATAAGCGACGCAAAGAAATACATGGAAGAGCCACAGAAAGTGGTACACCTGCCTAATATCGTGTAGGGCCCCCGGGAGGCCGGCCGGAGTGGCCGTGCGGTTCTAGACGCTGCAGTCTGGATCCGGGCGACCGCTACGATCGCAGGTTCGAATCCTGCCTCGGGCATGGATGTGTGTGATGTCCTTAGGTTTAGTTGGGTTTAAGTAGTTCTAAGTTCTAGGGGACTGATGACCACAGATGTTAAGTCCCATAGTGCTCAGAGCCATTTGAACCATTTGAACCCCCGGGAGCACGCAGATGTGCCGCAACACGACATGGCACGGATTCGAGTAGTGTCTGAAGTAATGCTGGAGGCAACTGACACCATGAATCCTGTAGGGCTGCCCATAAATCCGTAAGACTACGAGCGGGTGGTGATCTCTTCTGAACAGCACGGTCCAAGGCATCCTAACATACTCAATAACGCCCATGTCTGGGGAGTGTGGTGGCCAGCGGAAGTATTTAAACGCAGAGGAGTGTTTCTGGAGCCACTCTGTAGCAATTCCGGACGTGGGAGGTGACGCATTGTCATGCTGGAATCGCCCAAGTCCGTTGGGATGCACAATGGACAAGGATGGATGCAGGTGATCAGACAGCATGCTTACTTACGTGTCACCTATCAGAGTGGTATCAGGTGTACTATATCACCCCAGCTTCACACGCTCCATGACATTACAGAGCCTCCACCAGCTTCAACATTCCCCTAATGACATGCAGGGTCCATGGATTCTTGAGGTTGTCTACATACACGTCCACGTCCATCCGCTCGATTAAATTTGAAACGAGACTCGTACGACCAGGCAAATGGTTCAAATGGCTCTAAGCACTCTGGGGTCATCAGTCCCCTATACTTAGAATTATTTAAACCTAACTAATCTAAGGACAGCACACACATCCGTGCCCGAGAAAGGATTCGAACCTGCGACTGTACCAGCAGCGCGGTTCCGGACTGAAGCGCTAGAACCGACCAGGCAACATGTTTCTAGTCATGAACAGTCCAATGTCGACGTCGACGGGCCCAGTCGAGGGGTAAAGCCTTGTGTCTTGCAGTCATCTAGGGTACACGAGTGGGCCTTCGGCTCCGAAAGCCCGTATTGATAATGTTTCATTGAATGGTTCGCATGCTGACACTTGTCGATGGCCCAGGATTGAAATGTGCAGCAGTTTGTGAAAGGGTTGCACTTCCGTGACGTTGAACGATTCTGTTCACTCGTCGTTGGTCCCTTTCTTACAGGATCTTTTTCCGGTTGCAGTCATGTCGGAGATTTGATGTTTTACCGGATTCTTCTTGTTCACGGTACACTCGTGAAATTGTCGTATGGGAAAATCCGCACCTCATCGCTACCTCGGAGATGCTGTGTCCCATCGTTCGTGCGCCGACTGTAACATCACGTCGAAACTCACTTAAATCTTGATAACTGCCATTGTGGCAGCAGTAATCGATCTAACGATTGCGCTAGATCCTTATTGTCTTATATAGGCGTTTCCGACGCAGCGTCGTACTCTGTCTGTTTACATATCTCTGTATCTGAGTACGCATGCCTATACCAGTTTAGCGCTTCGGTGTAAATGCCCTGTTACACCGTAAAACTACTCATATTGAAGTTACAAGGCGAGACCACGCCGGTTGGGATCACAGATTTACTGCAGACACTGTACACCTTTAGTAGACCATTAAAACAACATAATGTGCGAGTCGTAAAGTACACTACTCTGGCAACTCCGAGAAAAGCGCAAGAGAAGTATTACGCGTCTATTATGTGCCTGTGCATAGGTGCCCAGCATTAAGGTTCATGGTGGTCAAGTACTGCCGGCACGTGTGTTCGGTTAGAGGGTTGGCTGCCCTCTGCAATAAGAAAACTGTGTGAACGGGTCAACGATGGACGTGAACGAGTGTCATGGGACGTCAGCTCTGAAAAAAATGCGACAAACGATAACGAACAAAATGAGATAGGAAAAGTGGTCAGCGGTCGGGTTTCGTAATATGAACGTGTTTGAGGTGACGGTTCAACCGACCCCCCTCCCCCCCCAAACATAATTTTTAATCTATATTTCTTTTCATCACTGGTCATCTAAGTTAATTTATATGACATTTAAGAGTTAATACAATTTTTAAATCACCCACGTGTATTTGCGTGAAGTTTTAGTAAATTTCATGTTATTTGACTACTTACTATTTCTAACTAAATTTAATTAAATTTAATTATTATAAGAAACATATTTACAACTATCGACAATCAAACGATGAAACGCCTAAAATTTTCCTGAAAATGTATACCTGTCATGATTTGCTAATGCCTTATACATGCAATCTGGTGAGGTACCCCGAACTACTTTGCACCTTGACGCTTCGAGCTACAGACAGAGAGGCAGGCCTGGTTTGGCAGTTAACCTGCGTAACACTGAGACGCTGCTACTGCAGCAAGAACGAAAAGTGTAGGTGCAGATTTTTTGAATATCAAAGAATTTACGCTTGTAATACAAAAATGAAAGTAACTCCCTGTTCTTGACCTACTGCAGATAATGAATCTCATGACGATTCGAACCGTTGCTTCGTGCAGGATCCTCTTGCCCAGCGCGAACGCTAACCATTTGACCACACTGTCTTCTTGCGGGTGGAACCTTCACACAGATACATCAGTTACGTAATACAAGCGTAAAACTTGTCTTGAAATGTTCTCGGAATTGACAGAGTAGTGCGCCCTACTACTGGCACATTATGTTGTATTAATGGCCTTCTAATGGTGTACAAAGTTTGAAGTAAATCCGTGATCCCAAAGTCGTGGCATCCCCTCGTTAGTAAACAGAGTTTGGCACGCTTATATCTATTATCGATGGTTCACACCACGACGTTACGGTGCGAATCCCGTTTCACGAAACCACTTACACGAAAATGATTTCGTCAATGGCTGTAAACACACAGTGTGATAAGACAGATAGTGGAAAGTGTTGTACGTACATGCACTTTTCAGACTTTCATCTGTAGCCACCCCTGTCATAGAAGTTTAATATATATTTTTACTCCATTTCAACGATGGCATCCATTTTTATGTGGTGCAGCCTTTTGTTGAAATTACAAAAATTTCCCCGTAAATTAAGGTTTCTTCAAATGTGAAAAATGTTCCAAGGTACTACATGGTCACATAGTCAGGAACAAATGAGTTGCTTATTTATGAAAGGGGACAACTGACGATTTATAAATTATTCAGGTAAAACGTTCCACATCATTTGTTTTATAGTTTAATGGCGAATTTCTTTCTGCCATATGAAACAATTTAATTTCTGGGCTGTAAAAGGCTAATATTATCTTGTCTGACAAATAACTGTAGCTGCTATGGTGATTTTTATTACTTAGATCTCTCCCCTTATAGCAATAAATGGGGAAGAGAATATATTTGAAGACACCTACTTGAAAGTAAGAACTTATTATTAATCAATGAGATTATTCCGAGTTGAATAGCTGTAGTACAGGGTGTAATGGCTATAAATGCTGATATATTTATATGTGATATCCTAATATTTCCACACATTATTATGTTGCTTATTTTTTCTCTGCATCGAACAGTCTTCTCACAAACATATCACCGACCAGATGTTTTCTGCATGATCGTAACTGCATCACTAAGTGGACTACAGCTGTCAGTATAGACTAACCGTCTTATGTCTACGGATGTACACTTCCAACATCTGACGTGCAGCGTGGGGGGAAATAAGCATTAATGGCTTGCTCTTGCTACACATACTTGCAGGTACTAACCAAACTAAAAACATACGAATTGTAACAGCTATAATTATAAGTCTACAGATTCCTTAAATATTGATGTAATGTGGTTCAGTACACCACCCTCGGTCTTCAGTATAAAAATTTACAATGTTGTTGTTGTCCTCTTCAGTCCAAGACTCGTTTAATGCAGCTCTCCATGCTACTACTCTATCCTGTGCAAGATTCTTCATCTCCGAGTAACTACTGCAACCTACATTCTTCTGAATCTGCTTAGTGTATTCCTCTTTTGGTCTAACTCTACAATTTTTTACCCTCCACGATTCCCTCCAATACTGTATTGGTGATCCTTTGGTGCCTCGGAACATGTCCTACCAAACAATCCCTTCTTCGAGTCAAGGTATGCTAGAAAATTCTCTTCTCCTTAGTTCTATTCAATACCTCCTCATTAGTTACGTGATCTATCCATCTAATCTTCAACATTCTTCTGTAGCACCACTTTTCGAAAGCTTCTTTTCTCTTCTGGTCTAAACTATTTATCATCCATGTTTCGCTTCCACACATGGCTACACTCCATACAAATACTTTCAGAAAAGACTTCCTGACACTTAAATCTATACTCGATGTTAACAAATTCCTCTTCTTCAGAAACGCTTTCCTTCCCATAGGGACTCTACATTTTATATCCCCTCTACTTCGACCACCATCAGTTATTTTGCTCCCCAAATAGCAAAACTCATATACTACTTCAAGTGTCTCATTTCCTAATCTAATACACTTCTCAACCTGATTTAATTCGACTGCATTCCATTATCTTAGTTTTGCTTTTATTGATGCTCATCTTACACCCTCCTTTCAAGACCCTGTCCATTCTGTTCAACTGTTCGTCCAGGTAATTTGCTGTCTCTGATAAAATTACAATGTCATCGGCAAACCTCAACGTTTTTATTTCTTCTCCATGGATTTCAATTCCTACTCCAAATTTTTCTTTTATTTCCGTTACTGCTTGCTCATTATACAGATTGAATAACATCGGAGATAGACCACAACCTTGTCTCACTCCCTTCCCAACCATTGCTTCCCTTTCATGCCCTCTACTCTTATAACTGCCATCTCGTTTCTGTACAAATTTGTAAATAGCCTTTTACTCCCTATGTTTTATCCCTGCCACAGTCAGGATTTTAAAGAGATTATTCGAGTCAACTTTGTCAAAAGCTTTGTCCAAGTCTACAAATGCTAGAAAAGTAGGGTCAGTATTGCCTCACGTGTTCCAACATTTCTACGGAATCCAAACTGATCTTCCCCACGCTCAGCTTCTACCAGTTTTTACATTCGTTGAAAAGAATTCGTGTTACTATTTTGCTGCCGTGACTCATTAAACTGATATTTCGGTAATTTTCACACATGTTGACACCTGCTTTCTTTGGGATTGGAATTATTATATTCTTCTTGAAGTCTGAGGGTATTTCGCCTGTCTCATACATCTTGCTCAGAAGATGGTAGAGTTTTGTCATGGCTGGTTCTCCCAAGGCAATGGGTAGCTCTATTGGAATGTTGCCTATGCCTGTGGACTTTTTTTTGACTAAGCTCTTTCAGTGCTCTGTCAAATTCTTCACGCAGTAACATATATCCCATCTCATTTTTATCTGCGTCCCTTCCATTTCCATAATATTGCCCTCAAGTACATCGCCCTTGTGTAGACCCTCTATATCCTCCTTCCATCTTTCTGCTTTCCCATCTTTGCTTCGGACTGGTTTTCCATCTGTGCTTTTGATATTCATACCTTTTCTGCAAAGGTCTCTTTAATTTTCCTGTAGGCAGTATCAATCTTACCACTGCTGATACATGCCTCTGCCTCCTTACATTTGTTCTCTAGCCATCCTTGCTTAGCCATTTCGCACTTCCTGTCGATTTTATTTTTGAGACGTTTGTATTCCTTTTGGCCTGCCTTATTTACTGCATTTTTATGTTTTCTTCTTTCATCAATTAAATTCAATGTATCTTCTGCTACCCAAAGATTTCTACTACCTCGCGTCTTTTTACCTACTTTATCCTCTGCGGCCTTATCTATTTGATCTCTGAAAGCTACCCATTCTTTTTCTACTGTATTTCTTAACCCTGTAGTTGTCAATCGTTCCCTAATGCTCTCTCTGAAACTCTACACAACTTCTGTTTCGTTCAGTTTATTCAGGTCCCATCTCTTTAAGTTCCTACCTTTTTGCCGTTCCTTCAATTTTAGTCTACAGTTCATAACCAATAAATTGTGGTCAGAGTCCACATCTGACCCTGGAAACGTCTTACAATTTAAAACCTGGTTCCTAAATCTCTGTCTTACTATTATATAATCCATCTGAAATCTTCCTGTGTCTCCAGGCCTCCTCCACGTATATAATCTTCTTTAATGATTCTTAAACCAAGTGTTAGCTATGACAAAAAATTCTCCCAGGCGGCTTCCTCTTTCATTCTTTACCCCCAGTCCATAATCACCTACTAGTTTTCCTTCTCTTCCTTTTGCTACTATCGAATTCCAGTCTCTCATGACTGTTAAATTTTCGTCTCCCTTAACTATCTCAATAATTTCTTTTATCGTATAATACATTTCTTCAATCTCTTCATTATTTGCTGAGCTAGTTAGCATATAAACTTGTACTACTGCGGTAGGCGTGGCCTTCATGTCTATCGTGGCTACAATAATGGTCAAAAAATGTGTCTAACCACTATGGGACTTAACATTTGAAGTCATCAGTCCAATAGACTTAGAACTAATTATACCTAACTAACGTAAGGACATCACACACATCCATGCCCGAGACAGGATTCGATCCTGCGACCGTAGCAGCAGCGCGGTTCCGGACTGGAAGACCTAGAACCGCTTGGCAACAGCGGCCGGCTTAAAAAACTTGTTTGTAATTCGGTTGATATACATTCCATTGTATTTTCGGAAGTTAGAGTCGTAAGTAAGGAATATCATTATGATATTGCAGTGCTTATGTTATTCTGAATTGCGATGTAAACTTCTACATCTACATCTACATTTATACTCCGCAAGCCACCCAACGGTGTGTGGCGGAGGGCACTTTACGTGCCACTGTCATTATCTCCCTTTCCTGTTCCAGTCGCGTATGGTTCGCGGGAAGAACGACTGTCTGAAAGCCTCTGTGCGCGCTCTAATCTCTCTAATTTTACATTCGTGATCTCCTCGGGAGGTATAAGTAGGGGGAAGCAATATATTCGATACCTCATCCAGAAACGCACCCTCTCGAAACCTGGCGAGCAAGCTACACCGCGATGCAGAGCGCCTCTCTTGCAGAGTCTGCCACTTGAGTTTGTTAAACATCTCCGTAACGCTATCACGGTTACCAAATAACCCTGTGACGAAACGCGCCGCTCTTCTTTGGATCTTCTCTCTCTCCTCCGTCAACCCGATCTGGTACGGATCCCACACTGATGAGCAATACTCAAGTATAGGTCGAACAAGTGTTTTGTAAGCCACCTCCTTTGTTGATGGACTACATTTTCTAAGGACTCTCCCAATGAATCTCAACCTGGTACCCGCCTTACCAACAATTAATTTTATATGATCATTCCACTTCAAATCGTTCCGCACGCATACTCCCAGATATTTTACAGAAGTAACTGCTACCAGTGTTTGTTCCGCTATCATATAATCATACAATAAAGGATCCTTCTTTCTATGTATTCGCAATACATTACATTTGTCTATGTTAAGGGTCAGTTGCCACTCCCTGCACCAAGTGCCTATCCGCTGCAGATCTTCCTGCATTTCGCTACAATTTTCTAATGCTGCAACTTCTCTGTATACTACAGCATCATCCGCGAAAAGCCGCATGGAACTTCCGACACTATCTACTAGGTCATTTATATATATTGTGAAAAGCAATGGTCCCATAACACTCCCCTGTGGCACGCCAGAGGTTACTTTAACGTCTGTAGATGTCTCTCCATTGAGAACAACATGCTGTGTTCTGTTTGCTAAAAACTCTTCAATCCAGCCACACAGCTGGTCTGATATTCCGTAGGCTCTTACTTTGTTTATCAGACGACAGTGCGGAACTGTATCGAACGCCTTCCGGAAGTCAAGGAAAATGGCATCTACCTGGGAGCCTGTATCTAATATTTTCTGGGTTTCATGAACAAATAATGCGAGTTGGGTTTCACACGATCGCTGTTTCCGGAATCCATGTTGATTCCTACATAGTAGATTCTGAGTTTCCAAAAACGACATGATACTCGAGCAAAAGACATGTTCTAAAATTCTACAACAGATCGACGTCAGAGAGATAGGTCTATAGTTTTGCGCATCTGCTCGACGACCCTTCTTGAAGACTGGGACTACCTGTGCTCTTTTCCAATCATTTGGAACCTTCTGTTCCTCTAGAGACTTGCGGTACACGGCTGTTAGAAGGGGGGCAAGTTCTTTCGCGTACTCTGTGTAGAATCGAATTGGTATCCCATCAGGTCCAGTGGACTTTCCTCTGTTGAGTGATTCCAGTTGCTTTTCTATTCCTTGGACACTTATTTCAATGTCAGCCATTTTTTCGTTGGTGCGAGGATTTAGAGAAGGAACTGCAGTGCGGTCTTCCTCTGTGAAACAGCTTTGGAAAAAGGTGTTTAGTATTTCAGCTTTACGCTTGTCATCCTCTGTTTCAATGCCATCATCATCCCAGAGTGTGATGTCCTTTGGACATCGCCTGCGGCTACTACTGCTGTTATGAAATGCATTAAATGTATTCGTAATTGCGAATATAGGCAACCATTAGCTGTAGAATGGAATGACGACAGTCAAAGTTTGTGCCGGATATGGATCAAATGGCTCTGAGCACTGTGGGACTTAACTTATGAGGTCCTGCACTGCCGGATATGGCAAGCGACTTTCAACAAAAATGTCTCACCTGTACGGGAATATACATAATGTGTGTACATGCACAGGTTGTAGACCTGCGGTTGATAACATATGGATGCGTGGGTATGGCTGTGGGTCGTGCATGGATATTCAAATGATACAGTTTTCTTTCGGCAGCGGTGAGGCGAGCACGCCTTGTTTGCGTCTCGCTTCTTGTGCTGCTTGCGAGCGAGTGAGCGTTTATTTATTTCAGCATAGCGGCTTGCCTTCGTGTCCGAATTCATCTGCCATCATCGTGTTTTCCTATCGCGAAGCTATGTTTGAATTAACGTTTCCCTTGGTTCATGAACGAAAGTGTATGAAATTGAACGGTTTTTAGGGGACGAAATGCAACTACCGGCACAAGATGATGTCGGCATAAATTTTTCCATCTTTAATAACACTAGATGGCCGCCGTGGCCGAGCGGCTCTAGGCGCTTCAGTCTGGATCCGTGCTGCTGCTACGGTCGCAGGTTCGAATCCTGCCTTGGTCATGGAAGTGTGTGATAAAAAATGGTTCAAATGGCTCTGAGCACTATGGGACTCAACTGCTGTGGTCATAAGTCCCCTAGAACTTAGAACTACTTAAACCTAACTAACCTAAGGACATCAAACACATCCATGCCCGAGGCAGGATTCGAACCTGCGACCGTAGCGGTCGTGCGGTTGCAGACTTGTGTGTGATATCCTTAGGTTAGTTAGGCTTTAATTGTTCTAAGTCTAGGAGACTGATGACCTTAGAAGTTAAGTTCCATAGTGCTTAGAGCCATTTGAACCATTTCTTAAAATAATCCAGTGAACATAAAGCAGGCGTTTGGCGGCTCCATGCTACTAATGATCTTAAGTTCCGATACTCTGACCGCTATACGAGAGCTGTCGTGGTCGTGGTTTTGGCCTCCGAACGTTACCGGTTTTCAAACTCCCGTTCGAGGTGCCATGGACGTAATGGTGGCCGTCTTTGAACCGTACGGCAACGTTGTTAGTCACCTTGCTGAAACGTGGAAGACTTCAGAAATGCACTCTGTGCTCAACGGTGTCCAGAAGATTAAAAATTGAACTGAGGAAGCACGTGCCTTCATACTTATTAATTGCTAACTGCCGAGTTGTCGTCATGTACGATGGCCAGCCGCGCATTTCTTCAGGTTGTGGCCAGGAAGGCCATGTCTACGATGTACAGTGGTTCAGACGCCGATCGAAGACGCCACTCTCCCTGCAGCGCCCACTGCGTTACCTGGCAAATGGTTCAAATGGCTCTGAGCACTATGGGACTTAACTTCTGAGGTCATCAGTCCCCTAGAACTTAGAACTACTTAAACCTAACTAATCTAAGGACATCACAAACATCCATGCCCGAGGCAGGATTCGAACCTGCGACCGTAGCGGTCACGCGGTTCCAGACTGTAGCGCTTAGAACCGCTCGGCCACTCTGGCCGGCACGCGTTACCTCTATCTTATGCGTCCGCGGTGGGGCTGTCTCCTGCTCCCACTCTGAATTGTCTCGCACCGGAATCGACTCCTCCCGACAACGCTATGGACGTTTTGCCTGTCTCTCCTACACTGCTGCTGGTGGCATTATCAACGGGCAATAGTCGTCAGTGGACCTACGGCGAAGCTTCTGGCAGGTACCTTAATGTCCGCAAATCAAGCTCCATGGCTATAGGTGCAGCACTTGCTGGCAGCTCTGCTTCATTGCGTGTACTTGCTAATATTCGATGCTTAGGACTCGATTTCGCAACTGATCTGCGGCGCACGATTGCCCTCAACTGCCGGCGCCTACTTTCCCAACTACGAGCTGCACGAGTAGATCACCATTCACAAGCACTCGATCTTCTGCTGCCGAGAGTTCTTCCGGGTTGTGTGGCCTTGGTCCATGGAACTCTTATATCTCTGACCTTTCGTCCAAAGCTACGTTGGACATCTTCGGAGGTGCTCTTGGTTGTGATGAGTCTTGCCGACTGAAGACGGCGATACGACCTGGAAGAATTCTCGGCGGCTGCAATATCCGGTTATGAAAGCCTTCATTCTATGACTCGATCTTCTGCAACGGACACAATATGTAAATGTATATTTGGCGTTGCGTATCCTCCACGTGGCACAGACACTTCTTGTTCCGCCGTCCACCACCCGCTGCGTGCTAGCGGACTTTGGTTCATACGTTTGCCACGTCATGCTGTTCAAAATAACGTACCAGACCCTAAAACTCCCGTGGGTGCAGGGGCGGTTTAGTCTGTATAGTGTGCCTGACAGAGCAGTAGCCCTTTTCATTGGCTCTCACATCAAATTGTAGCGCCGCAGTCCTACGTACTTTACCAGCCTATTACTGGAGGCCCTTGCACCACACTCTCTCGCATCACCTATCCAGCTTTCGGAAGTCCCGCCTTCTTTTACTTCCGCCGTGTTTTCCTCGAACTGAGCTCCATCGGCACTGCGATATTGCCAACGCGCTTCACATCCACGAATGCGATCTATGGCTTCCTTCAGCAGCACAGGTCACCGAGTGTGGTTGAGGGGAAGCATCCCCACGCCGACTGGCGTGCCATTTGGCTACCAGTGTGCGCTCCTTATCTTGACAGTAGTGTCCTGTCTGCATGGTACCTTACTGTCAACGGGAAGCAAGTATGCCGGTCGTCTTCACGGAATTCAGCTCGCAGACACCCCGCTGTGTGTCGTCTGTGATGTTTCGGACACAGACGAGCTCGCCTGGTGTGCAGAACAGCGATAGGCGCCTGGTTCTTGGTGCGACGGATGCTGGCCCAAATTACCCGTATGACACCTTGTCAGCTGCTTCCTCACCTGCTCCCCTTTCCGGACTCGGGATACTTCCTGTTGTGTCTAGACAAGACAGTCTAGACACAGGGTGAGGTTACCGAAAGGGCACGCGTCAACTCACGCCGACTGGCGTGAAGTCTGGAACAGGATAAGTTGTGAATGCTATAGAGAAAAGTATGTAGCTTAGGTTATACTTAACTTTTATTCCATCATTGTGGTACATCGCTATTGACGATACAAATTAGACTCTCTCCAGATATGGTTAATGGCGCCTTGCTAGGTCGTAGTCATGGACTTAGCTAAAGGCTATTCTAACTGTCTCTCGGCAAATGAGAGAAAGGCTTCGTCAGTGTAGTCGCTAGCAAAGTCGTCGTACAACTGGGGCGAGTGCTAGTCCGTCTTTCTAGACCTGCCATGTGGTGGCGCTAGGTCTGCAAGTACTGACAGTGGCGACACGCGGGTCCGACATGTACTAATGGGCCGCGGCCGATTTAAGCTACCACCTAGCAAGTGTGGTGTCTGGCGGTGACACCACACTTCCTACAAACGAACTGCGGGAAGTGGATTTGTGAACACCACTTGCTTATTGACGGCGAGAAAACTGTCCTTCATTTTTGGCTCTTCCTTAATGAACACCGGTGAGCAATTGTCCGTACTCTCACACAGACAATTATTCTCTAGTTTCTTTTGTAGCGTCTTCCTTAACCCACCCAGAGATAGGGTGTTCCCGCAATGAGGAGATGATTCCCGCCTTTTCCACCCTTAGAAACGGCATAATGTCTGGTCATTAGAATGATCTTCTCCGAAAAACTATGCATTGATAATCTCACTGTGTCTGCCGTCTTACTGATCCATCCTCCTTCCAACGTCGATTTCCTGCTATTGTCTGTGGTATTAAGGCAATAGCCTTGGCACAGTGGATGCATCAGTTCCCGTGAGAGCACCAAAGTTAAGCGTTTTCGGGCGTGGCCGGCTTTTGGATCGGTGACCATCCAGGCTGCCATGAGCTGTTGCCACTTTTCGGGGTTCACTCAGCCTCGTCATGCCAACTTAGGAGCTACTCGACCGAATAGTAGCAGCTCCAGTCAAAGAAAACCATCATAACGACCGGGAGAGCGGTGTGCTGACCGCACGCCCCTCCTATCTACATCCTCAACTCAGGATGACACGGTGGTCGAATGGTCCCGATGGGCCACTTGTGGCCTGACGACGGAGTGTTTTTCTTTGGCCTTAACGTTTAAAAAAAAGAGGAAAAAGAAAATAAATAAATAATTCATTGTTGTTCATTGTACCTCTATTCCACGTCCCCTACGCCTTCCTTGGTTCCTGAGGGTGGGAAAAGAAGATTGTGGCCAGGCCTCGGGTTGCGACCCCCACCTGTCCCTTTGAGCGCCAGGGAAAGGAAAAGGTCAGGAGATGGTTATACCGCAATTGTGAATACATTTAAACATTATTATTGTTGCGTCCGACAGAAAATCAATGATAATTTCCCACTGTACAAATGTAGGCCTTACAGTTTTTGTTCGAGCATCTCCAATCCTCTTCATTAGCACAGCACGTAAGAGCCCTCGGCTCGTTTACCTGCCGCACGAGTCACGGATTTGGCACGGAAGGGATTAGGGGGCCATTCGTCGACCTTTTGTGGGTGTAAATTTCATTGGGTGCAAATTTCACTTGGTGCAGTTTACAGAACACCATTTTGGAGATGCAGAGCGGTGTTACTCCCATCGTCATGATGTATGACTTCAGGTCATGGCTGGTAGTGACTGAGGGAAGTCTGACGTCAGAATAGTATGCATGGACATCCTGCCTTCTCATGTATTACTTCCCATGCGACTGTATTATGGTGGCCTTTTTCAAGAGGACAATGTTCCTGAGCCATGCGCGACTCGTGTTCATCCCGTTTATTGTTTGCCATCTTCTCTTACGGTAGTGCCGGCTCTTTTTCTTATGCCATTTACTGGCGTCACTAACTTCCTGCCTTACCTGTCCGTGAGTGGCAGCAGCAGTGCACTGTCGTACCATCTCTGGAGCGACCGATAGTATTCCCGGGTCGTCGTGTGTCGGGAGTTCAGTCGGGCATGGAGCAGCAATGGGGGACGGAGCGCCAGTGAGGTCCAGATAGCCAGTACTCGCCGACCGCTGGCGACACACTTGATCTCTCCAACGGAAGGAGACTGGAGCGGGACGATCGTTGGTTGGTCGTTCGGTTGGTCGTCTCATTGGGCGACGTGTATTTGGTCTTTTGACCGTTTCTGGGCCTCGTCAGTTGGTCATCTTGCCAGACGTGGGTCGGTTCCTTCCTTGAGCAGACATGTCGTGGCCAATGGGCAAGAGTTACCTCTGCATGCCTGGGTCCGAGCCAGTGTGCCCGGGTCGCCGTGACTGTGAGATCCGAACGGACATAGAGTTGAGTCAGGATGGAGCTGCAGTCAGCTTCGGACGCCCAAGACTCGCCCGACCGTTGCCGACACACGTAACTTGAGTGGGAACGACGTGGGTTCTCCATCTCCCAGTACCTACTGCAATCTCCATCCTTCTGAATCTGCTTAGTGTATTCATCGCTTGGCCTCCCTCTTCGATTTTTACCTTCCACGCTGCCCTTCAATACTAAATTGGTGATCCCTCGATGTCTCAGAACATGTCCTACCAACCGATCCCTTCTTCTAGTCAAGTTGTGCCACAAGCTCCTCTTCTCCCAAATTCTATTCAATACCTCCTCATTAGGTATGTGGTCTACCCATCTAATCTTCAGCATTCTTCTGTAGCACCACAATTCGAAAGCTTCTATTCTCTTCTTGTCCAAACTATTTATCGTCCACGATTCACTTCCATACATGGCTACACTCCATACAAATACTTTCAGAAATGACTTCCTGACACTTAAATCTATACTCGATGTTAACAAATTTCTCTTCTTCAGAAACGCTTGCGTTGCCATTACCAGTCTACATTTTATATCCTCTCTACTTCGACCATCATCAGTTATTTTGCTCCCCAAATAGCAAAACTCCTTTACTACTTTAACTGTCTCATTTCCTAATGTAATTCCCTCAGCATCACCCGACTTAATTCGACTACATTCCATTATCCTCGTTTGGCTTTTGTTGATGTTCATCTTATACCCTCCTTTCAAGACACTGTCCATTCCGTTCAACTGCTCTTCCAAGTCCTTTGCTGTCTCTGACAGAATTACAATGCCATCAGCGAACCTCAGAGCTTTTATTTCTTCTCCATGGATTTTAATACCTACTCCGAACTTTTCTTTTGTTTCCTTTACTGCTTGCTCAATATACAGATTGAATAACATTGGGGAGAGGCTACAACCCTGTCTCATTCCCTTCCCAACCACTGCTTTCCTTTCATGCCCCTCGACACTTATAACTGCCATCTGGTTTTTGTACAAATTGTAAATAGCCTTTCGCTCCCTGTATTTTACCCCTGACACCTTTAGAATTTGAAGGAGAGTATTCCAGTCAACATTGTCAAAAGCTTTCTCTAAGTCTACAAATGCTAGAAATGCAGGTTTGCCTTTCCTTAATCTATTTTCTAAGATAAGTCGTAGGGTCAGTATTGCCTCACGCGTTCCAACATTTCTACGGAACCCAAACTGAACCTCGCCGAGGTCGGCTTCTACCAGTTTTTGCTTTCGTCTGTAAAGAATTCGCGTTAGTATTTTGCAGCTGTGACTTATTAAACTGATAGTTTGGTAATTTTCACATCTGTCAATACCTGCTTTCTTTGGGATTATTATATTCTTCTTTAAGTCTGAGGGTATTTCACCTGTCTCATACATCTTGCTCACCAGATGGTAGAGTTTTGTCAGGACTGTCTCTCCCAAGGCCATCAGTAGTTCCAATGGAATGTTGTCTACTCCCGGGGCCTTGTTTTGGCTCAAGTCTTTCAGTGCTCTGTCAAACTCTTCACGCAGTACCATATCTCCCATTTCTTCTTCATCTAAATCCTCTTCCATTTCCATAATATTGTCCTCAAGTACATCGCCCTTGTATAGACCGTCTATGTACTCCTTCCACCTTTCTGCTTTCCCTTCTTTGCTTGGAACTGGGTTTCCATCTGAGCTCTTGATATTCATACAAGTGGCTCTCTTTTCTCCAAAGGTCTCTTTAATTTTCCTGTAGGCAGTATGTATCTTACCCCTAGTGAGATAAGCCTCTACATCCTTACATTTGTCCCCTAGCCATCCCTGCTTAGACATTTTGCACTTCCTGTCGATCTCATTTTTGAGACGTTTGTATTCCTTTTTGTCTGCTTCAGGTACTGCTTTTTTATATTTTCTCCTTTCATCAATTAAATTCAATATTTCTTCTGTTACCCAAGGATTTCTACTAGCCCTCGTCATTTTACCTACTTGTTCCTCTGCTGCCTTCACTACTTCATTCCTCAGAGCTATCCATTCTTCTTCTACTGTATTTCTTTCCCCCATTCCTGTCAATTGTTCCCTTATGCTCTCCCTGAAACAATGTACAACCTCTGGTTTAGTCAGTTTATCCAGGTCCTATCTCCTTAAATTCCCACCTTTTTGCAGTTTCTTCAGTTTTAATCTACAGTTCATAACCAATAGATTGTGGTCAGAGTCCACATCTGCACCTGGAAATGTCTTACAATTTAAAACCTGGTTCCTAAATCTGTGTCTTACCATTATATAATCTATCTGATACCTTCTAGTATCTCCAGGATTCTTTCATGTATACAACCTTCTTTTAAGATTCTCGAATCAAGTGTTAGCTATGATTAAGTTATGCTCTGCCCAAAATTCTACCCGACGGCTTCCTCTTTCATTTCTCTCGCCCAATCCATATTCACCCACTATGTTTCCTTCTCTCCCTTTTTCTTACTCTCGAATTCCAGTCACCCATGACTATTAAATTTTCGTCTCCCTTCACTACCTGAATAATTTTCTTTTATCTCATCATACATTTCATCAATTTCTTCATCATCTGTAGAGGTAGTTTGCATATAAACTTGTACTACTGTAGTAGGCATGGGATTCGTGTCTATCTTGGCCACAATAATGCGTTCACTATGCTGTTGGTAGTAGCTTACCCGCACTGCAATTTTTTTTATTCATTATTAAACCTACTCCTGCATTACCCCTATTTGATTTTGTATTTATAACACTGTATTCACCTGACCAAAAGTCTTGTTCCTCCTGCTCGGATAGGATGGTTAAATTGTATTTAAATGTGGTGGTCTCAACATTATGGATCTAGCAACAGAAAAGCCGTTCGCAGAGTTTGAGATGGTTCAAATGGCTCTGAGTACTATGGGACTAAACTACTGAGGTCATCAGTCCCCTAGAACTTAGAACTACTTAAACCTAACTAACCTAAGGACATCACACACGCCAGCCGAAGTGGCCGTGCGGTTCTAGGCGCTGCAGTCTGGAACCGCAAGACCGCTACGGTCGCAGGTTCGAATCCTGCCTCGGGCATGGATGTTTCTGATGTCCTTAGGTTAGTTAGGTTTAACTAGTTCTAAGTTCTAGGGGACTAATGACCTCATCAGTTGAGTCCCATAGTGCTCAGAGCCATTTGAACCATTTTTGAACATCACACACATCCATGCCCGAGGCAGGATTCGAACCTGCGACCGTAGCGGTCACGCGGTTCCAAACTGAAGCGCTTAGAACCGCACGGCCACACCGGCCGGCGTCAGAGTTTGAGACTGAAGGAGTATCTGTATTTAATGATCACTTGTTTTCTAAAGTGCTAAACAAAGTTCTATGTATAAAATCCATTAGGGCATGGGGAAGAGTTGCCATCTTACACACAAATAGGATGTGGACTGTTTTAACTTTATTGGCGTGGAAGAAATAATAGGCAAAATTAAAATTTCCATTTGCTGTCGCCTAAGGGTGTTGTACAGAGTGTACTAAATTGGCGTGTTTGGCATTGTGAGCATGCCAGTAAGCGCAGCTTTCAACAGTGTGCGGATTCCAGTACCGAGGAGGGGTGCTCCGATCACTACATACGCTGCTTCCCGGTCATTGGACCGTGACGAGTGCTGTATTGGTTTCTGGCAAACTAAGAAGGGTTTTTGCAAATCATACGGACAATTTACGGATGGGAATAGGATTTTGGCACTTAATTTATCAAATGTGCCTCGCACCAAGTGGGTACAAGTTGGGTTTCATCATCAAGTGTACCTTAAGCTGTAAGTTACGTCAGTAATGTCAATAAATGATCCATGTGTGTTTTATATTGATATGGAACGAATCTTTATGTATTCTGACAAATAATACAAACAGTTTTTGGTTTCTTTAAAGTGTTGTTTTAGTTTTTGTACAAAGATTAAACCACAGTTCAGTTCTGACCCAACATGGGGATCCAGAGAGCAAGATGGCTGGTTCTGGGATACGTATTAGTTGGCTGTTCCGTTTTTTATGGCGGTAAATCCTGGGCTGTGACTGGGAGACAAAAATATATGTGTATGTATTTGTGTGTGTGTGATTGTGTGTGTGTGAGCACATGTGTCTTCCTTAAGAAACTGTTATCAGGAAAACAGTTGAGATGAAATTAACAAATAATGGTAAGTTCCCTTATACTTAGAGATGCTGGTTTTTCTTAATTTGGACTTGGAGTACTGGTCTCTCCACAGTCAAACAGTAGAGCGTGACGGTTAATGGTATTTTCTCACACAATGCCAATTAACACTCACTATCGATAACTTCTCACATCGATCATCTTTTAATGAGTGGTGGCATCTGTTGCTTACAATGTGTGTGTTCTATTTCTGTATATCTCGTATCATGTTTTATGTCGGCGTAGTTCTGTCTTCCCTTTTTTTTGGGTCATTTGTCTTCTGACTGTTCTGATGCGGCCCGCCATGAATTCCTCGCCTGCGCCAACCTCTTCATCTCAGAGTAGCACTTGCAACCTACGTGCTCAATTATTTGCTGGATATATTCCAATCTCTGTCTTCCTCTGAAGCTTTTGCTCTCTGCAGCTACCTCTAATACTACGGAAGTCATTCCCTTATGTCTTAACATATGTCCTATCATCCTGTCCCCTCTCATCCAGTCAGTGTTTTCCACATTTTGCTTTTCTCTCCGATTCTGCGCAGAACCTCCTCATTCCTTACCTTATCAGTCCACCTAATTTTCAACATTCGCCTGTAGCATCACGTATCAGTTGGTTCGATTCTCTTCTGTTCCGGTTTTCCCAGAGTACATGTTTCACTACCATACAGTGCTGTGCTCCAGACGTACATTCTGAGAAGTTTCTTCCTCAAATTACCTATGTTTGATATCAGTAGACTTCTCTTGGCCAGGAATGTCCTTTTGGCCAGTGCTAGTCCGGTTTTGATGTCCTCCTTGTTCCGTACGTCATTGATCATTTTGCTCCATTCTTAGCAGAATTCCTTTACTTCATCTACTTCGTGACCATCGATCCTGATTTCTGCTACTTCTCATTACTTTCGTCTTTCTTTGATTTACTCTCAGTCCATATTCTGTACTCATTACATTGATCATTCCATTCAGCATATCATGTAATTCTTCCTCCCTTTTACTCAGGATAGCAATCTCATCAGCGAATCGTATCTTTGATATCGTTTCACACTGAATTTTAAGTCCACTCCCGAATCTTTTTTTGATTTCCGGCATTGCTTTTTCTATGTACAGATTGAACAGTAGGGGCGAAAGACTACATCCTTGTCTTACACTCTTTTTTAATCTGGGCGCTTCGTTCTTGGTCGTCCATCCTTGTTATTCCCTCTTGTACATATTGTATATTATCTGTTTCTCCCTACAGCTTACCCCTATTTTTCTCAGAATTTCGAACATTTTGCACCATTTTACATTGTCGAACGCTTTTTCCAGATCGACAAATCCTATAAACATGTCTTGCATCCATTAACAACCGCAACGTCAGAAATGCCTCTCTCGTGCCTTTACCTTTCCTAAAGCCAAACTGGTCGTCATCTAGCACATCCTCAATTTTCTTCTCCATTATTCTGTATATTATTCTTTTAAGCAACTTGGATGCATGAGATGTTAAGCTGATCGTGCGATAATTCTTGCACTTGTCAGCTCTTGCAGTCTTCGAAACTGTGTGAATGATGTTCTTCCGAAAGTCAGATAGTATGTCGCCAGACTCATACATTTTACACATCAACGTGAATAGTCGTTTGTTGCCACTTCTCAATGATTTTAGAAATTCCGATGGGATGCTATCGATCCCTTCTGCCTGATTTGATCTTAAGTCCTCCAAAGCTCTCTCAGATTCTGATTTGAATACTGGATCCTCTATCTCTTCTAAATCGACTCCTGTTTTTCTTCTGTCACATCAAACAAAAATCCCCTCCCCCTCCCCCCGTCCATCCTGGACTTCAAAGTACTCTATCCAACTATCCACTCCCCTCTCTGCATTTAACAGTGGAATTCTCGGTGCACTCTTAATGTTACCACCCTTGCTTTTATTGTCACTGAAGGTTGTTTTGAATTTCCTACATGCTGAGTCAGTCCTTCCGACAGTCATCTCTTTTTCTATTTCTTCACTTTTTTATGAAACCATTTCGTCTTAGCTTCCCTGCCCTTTCTATTTATTTCATTCCTCAGCGACTTGTATTTCAGTATTCCTGGATTTCCCTGAACATTATAGTAGTTCCTTCTTCCATCGATCAACTGAAGTATTCCTTCTATTACCCATCGTTTCTTCGCAGTTACCTTCTTTGTACCTATGTTTTTCTTTCCAGCTTCCGTTTTAGAGATGTCCATTCCTCTTCAAACAGTGCTGCATACTGAGCTATATCTTATTGCTATATCTATAGCCTTAGAGACCTTCAAGCGTATCTCGTAATTCCTTAGAACTTCCGTATCCCATTTCTTTGCTTGTTGATTCTTCCTGACTAATGCCTTAAACTTCAGCCTACTCTTCATCACCACTATGTTGTGATCGGAGTCTATATATGCTCCTGGATACGCCTTACAATCCAGTATCTGATTTCGGAATACCTGTTTGGCCGTGACGCAATGTAACTGAAATCTTCGTATCACCCAGTCTTTTCCAAGTATACCTCCTCCTCTTGCGATTCTTCAACAGAGTATTCGTTATTACTATCTGAAATTTATTACAGAAATCAATTAGTATTTCTCCTCTCTCATTCCTTGTCCCAAGCCCATATTCTCCTTAAACCTTTTCTTCTACTCCTTCCTCTAGAGTCCGCAGTTCGTGGTCGTGCGGTAGCGTTCTCGCTTCCCACGCCACACCTCGTGATGACTGGGTGTTGTGTGATGTCCTTAGGTTAGTTAGGTTTAAGTATTTCTGGGGGACTGATGACCATAGATGTTAAGTCCCATAGTGCTCAGAGCCATTTGAACCTTCCTCTGGATCTGCATTCCAGTTACCCATGAGTATAAGATGTTAATTTCCCTTTACGTACTGTATTACCGTTTCAATATCCTCACGTGCTTTCTCTGTCTCTTCATCTTTAGCTTGTGTTGTCGGCATATGTAACTGAATTGTCGTTGTCGGTGTTGGTTTGCTGTCGATTCTGACAACAACAACCCTATTACTGAACTGTTCACTGTGACGCAGTCTTTACTCTACCTTTTTATTCATGACGAATCCTGCTCCCGTTATCCCATGTTCTACTGCTATTGCTATTACCCTATACTCATCTGACCAGAGATTCTTCTCTTCTTTCCATTTCCTTAACAGCCCCCTACTATATCCAGACTGAGCCTTCGCATTTTCCTTTTCAGATTTTCTAGCCCATCGTTAGGCTAGCGGAAGCCCATCGTTTGGAGTGTTCGGTGTGGTGTGTTTAGACACTTGTACTCTGCCCAGAATTAAGATTTGTTTTTAGTTCCGCCACAGTTCGCAGCCTGCATGTTTAACCAGTCCGCCCAGCCTACGGCATTTGACATCTCTAATGAGGTGTTCCCACCCAACCCTACAACATCTGGACGTGGTTTCTCCTCGGCTTCGCCACGTGTTCAACACACACACCACACCACTCCTCAAACACTCGACAAGTCGTGTAGTTTCCATAACGCTCGTGCCTAGCCTCCGAACTATCACCACCTGCCCTAGGTCAAACTAAGGTAGATCTACCGTGCGAGGTGGCGCAACGGTTAGCATTGTGGTCTCGCATTCGAAAGAACGACGTTTCAAACTCGCTTCAGGCCATCCTGATTTAGGTTTTCTGCGACTTCCCTACATCGCTTCAGGTAAATGCCAGGATGGTTCCTTTGAAAGGGCACGGCCGATTCCCTTCCACAACCTTCCCTAATCCGAGCTTGTGCTCTAATGACCTCGCTGTTGGCGCGACGTTGAAGCTTTCTCATTCCACACGCAAACTGCACGCTCATTGATAATACATGCACCGTGTATGCCTCTGACTAGCAGTCATTCCTCGCCGGTGATGCTGCTATCGTGTCGTCGGGTTTACATCGATAGCAGGCTGGTAGTCATAGTGTATTTTTTGTTAGCAAATTCCTCTTTTTCAGAAACGCTTTTCTCTGTAATGTTAGCCTATTTTAGTGTCTCATTTGCTAATCTAATATCTGTCTCACCTGATTTGATTCGATTACATCCCATTACGAATGTTTTTTCTTTTCTACATATACCTCTTTTAACCTCCTGTCTGGACTCGCATTCGGGAGGACGACGGTTCAATCCCGCGTCCGGCCATCCTGATTTAGGTTTTCCGTGATTTCCCTAAATCACTCCAGGCAAATGCCGGGATGGTTCCTCTGAAAGGGCACGGCCGACTTCCTTCCCAATCCTTCCCTAATACGATGAGACCGATGACCACGCTGTCTGGTCTCCTTCCCCAAACCAACCTAACCTCCTGTCAAGACACTGATGTTCCAAAACAACAGTTCTTATCCTGGCGCGTGGTTTCGACGCACGTCCCTGCACCGCCTTTATACGTTTCTGGAGACCAGAAATCTATTCTATAGGAATCAGCATGGGTTTCGGAAAAGACGATCGTGTGAAACCCAGCTCGCGCTATTCGTCCACGAGACTCAGGGGGCCATAAACACGGGTTCCCAGGTAGATGACGTGTTTCTTGACTTCCGCAAGGCGTTTGATACAGTTCTCCACAGTCGTTTAAAGAACAAAGTAATGGACTATCAGACTAATTGTGTGATTGGATTGAAGAGTTCCTAGATAACAGAACACAGCATGTCATTCTCAATGGAGAGAAGTCTTCCGAAGTAAGAGTGATTTCAGGTGTGTCGCAGGGGAGTGTCGTAGAACCGTTGCTATTCACAATATACATAAATGACCTTGTGGATAACATCGGAAGTTCAATGAGGCTTTTAGCGGATGATGCTGTAGTATATCGAGAGGTTGTAACAATGGAAAATTGTACTGAAATGCAGGAGGATCTGCAACGAATTGACGCATGGTGTAGAGAATGGCAATTGAATCTCAATGTAGACAAGTGTAATGTGCTGCGAATACATAGAGAGGAAGATCCTCTATCATTTAGCTACAATATAGCAGGTCAACGACTGGAAGCAGTTAATTCCATAAATTATCTGGGAGTAGGCAATAGGAGTGATTTACAATGGTATAACCATATAAAATTAATTGTCGGTAAAGCAGATGCAAGATTCATTGGAAGAATCCTAAGGAAATGCAGTTGGAAACAAACGAAGTAGGTTACAGTATACTTGTTCACCCACTGCTCGAATACTGTTCACCGGTGTGGGATCTGTACCAGATAGGGTTCAGAGAAGAGATAGAGAACATCCAACGGAGAGCAGCGCGCTTCGTTAGAGGATCATTTAGTAATTGAGAAAGCGTTACGGAGATGATAGATAAACTCCAGTGGAAGACTGTGCAAGAGAGACGCTCAGTAGCTCGGTACGGGCTTTTGTTGGAGTTTCGAGAACATACCTTCACCGACGAGTCAAGCGGTATATTGCTCCATCGTACGTATATCTCGCGAAGAGACCACGAGGATAAAATCAGAGAGATTAGAGCCCACACAGAGGCATACCGATAATCTTTCTTTCCAGGAACAATACGAGACTGGAATAGGAGGGAGAACCGATAGAGGTACTCAAGGTACCCTCCGCCACACATCGTCAGGTGACTTGCGGAGTATGGGTGTAGATGTACACTACTGGCCATTAAAATTGCTACACCTCGAAGATGACGTGCTACAGACGCGAAATTTAACCGAAAGGAAGAAGATGCTGTGATATGCAAATGATTAGCTTTTCAGAGTATTCACACAAGGTTGGCGCCGGTGGCGACACCCACAACGTGCCGATATGAGGAAAGTTTCCAACCGATTTCTCATACACAAACAGCAGTTGACCAGCGTTGCCTGGTGAAACGTTGTTGTGATGCCTCGTGTAAGGAGGAGAAATGCGTACCACCACGTTTCCGACTATGATAAAGGTCGGATTGTTGCCTATCGCGATTGCGGTTTATCGTATCGCGACATTGCTGCTCGCGTTGGTCGAGATCCAATGACTATGAGCAGAATATGGAATCGGTGGGTTCAGGACAGTAACACGGAACGCCGTGCTGGATCCCAACGGCCTCGTATCACTAGCAGTCGAGATGACAGGCATCTTATCCGCATGGCTGTAACGGATCGTGCAGCCACGTCTCGATCTCTGAGTCAACAGATGGGGACATTTGCAAGACAACAACAATCTGCACGAACAGCTGGACGTCGCTTGCAGCAGCATGGACTATCAGCTCGGAGACCATGGCTGCGGTTACCCTCGACGCTGCATCACAGACAGGAGCGCCTGCGATGGTGTACTCAACGATGAACCTGGGTGCACGAATGTCAAAACGTCATTTTTTCTGACGAATCCAGGTTGTGTCTACAGCATCATGATGGTCGCTTCCGTGTTTGCCGACATCGCGGTGTACGCACATTTGAAGCGTCTATTCGGCATCGCCATACTGGTGTATCACCCGGCGTGATGGTATGGGGTGCCATTGGTTACACGTCTCGGTCACCATTTGTTCGCATTGACGGCATTTTGAACAGTGGACGTTACATTTAAGGTGTGTTACGACACGTGACTCTACCCTTCATTCGATCCCTGCAAAACCCTACATTTCATCAGTATAATGCGCAACCGGATGTTGCAGGTCCTGTATGGGCCTTGATGGATACAGAAAATGTGCCCTGGCCAGTACATTCTCCAGGTCTCTCACCAATTGAAAACGTCTGGTCAATGGTGGCCGAGCAACTGGCTCGTCACAATAAGCCAGTCACTACTCTTAATGAACTGTTGTAGCGTGTTGAAGCTGCATGGGCAGCTGTACCTGAACACGCCATCCAAGGTCTGTTTGACTCAATGCCCCGGCGTAGCAAGGTTGTTGTTCTGGGTACTGATTTCTCAGGATCTATGCACCGAAATTGCGTGAAAATGTAATCACATGTCAGTTCTAGTATAATATATTTGTCCAATGAATACCCGTTATCATCTGCATTTCTTCTTGGTGTAGCAATATTAATGGCCAGTAGTGTATATATGCAGATAAAAAAAGATTGCAATATGGAAAAAATAAGCAATAAATCAGAAGGCGAAATTTAACGACTATGTTGGTCCCAATACTTACGGAGTATTATGTGCACTGCAGCGTCATGTGGTTGCCCGAGTGTCGTTAAAAGCGCTTCGGCGTGATAAAATTTTAGGTGCCGCTGCGGTATTCAGAGGTACAGAATTATATTAAAGATTCCGAAGCGGACGCCTCGAGTATGGAGCGGCGAAGAAATCAGAAGGAGCCGGTCGGAGCGAATGCGGCGGCGGGAATCTCATTTGACGCCGGCCGGGGCCCTGATTGCTGAGCCCTATGGCGGCTAATTCGCGCCCCTAATGGCATTCCTGGCCGGGCGGCGGAGAGGCCAGGCCGGTCTGCGATATTGCGCCCCGCGCTGCGCGGATTATCTGTGATAAATGATGCCCGCCGCCTTCCCTCTATTAACGGAAAGCGATTTAAAACATCGCCGCATTCCGGCCGCTTCATACCGTCTCTGCCCCACTCCCCGCCCATTCTCCCTCCACCGCGCCAGTGGCGCACTACCGCGGCGTCCGTTCCAACCCCTCCGGCTCATCTGCCAACCTGTCTGCCGCCAGAGATAACAAGCGTGTTACCCGCAATGGTTGCACAGCCTGTGTATGATCTCTGAGGGGAACAGAGTAGTGACCTTTGCTTAACGATTTTTTTTCTGTTTTGTTTTGCAGCCGTGGGTGACAAACAGTACCACAACATAGAGATTCTCACAGCGTATAAAATGTACAAACACTGCAAATAACCTGTTTTCGTGATTTCATGTTTTTTTTTCTGTCTGCAACAGATAAGCGTATTACGTTGACTTTGTCTAGCATTACTTAGCACCATTCTAATATTTTCTTTTTTCTATTTTTATACTTCTCATATTTTTTTATATTTTTATGAATATTTTTTTTATATCGTTATTGGTTTAATATACTTAGCCTTGAAGGACTACCCTTCAGTCTGGTTCTGCTATCTTGTTGTGGATGTAACCAGGATTGTTGCAGGATTCTCGAACATATTCTCAGTTCGAATATAATGAATTTCCTGGAGACAGAGAAGTTGCTGTCCATGCATCAGCACGGCTTTAGAAAGCTTCGCTCCTGCGAAACGCAACTCGCCCTTTTCTCACATGATATCTTGCGAACCATGGACGAAAGGTATCAGACAGATGCCATATTCCTTGACTTCCGGAAAGCGTTTGACTCTGTGCCCCTGCAGACTCCTAACTGAGGTGCGAGCATATGGGATTGGTTCCAAAGTATGTGAGTGGCTCGAACACTTCTTAAGTAATAGAACCCAGTACGTTGTCCTCGATGGTGAGTGTTCATCGGAGGTGAGGGTATCATCTGGAGTGCCCCAGGGAATGTGGTAGGTCCGCTGTTGTTTTCTATCTACATAAATGATCTTTTGGATAGGGTGGATAGCAATCTGCGGCTGTTTGCTGATGATGCTGTGTTGTACGGGAAGGTGAAGTCGTTGAGTGACTGTAGGATGATACAAGATGACTTGGACAGGATTTGTGATTGGTGTAAAGAATGGCAGATAACTGTAAATATAGATAAATGTAAATTAATGCAGATGAATAGGAAAAAGAATCCTGTAATGTTTGAATACTCCATTAGTAGTGTAACGCTTGACACAGTCTCATCGATTAAATATTTGAACGTAACATTGCAGAGCGATATGAAGTGGGACAAGCATGTAATGGCAGTTGTGGGGAAGGCGGATAGTCGTCTTCGGTTCATTGGTAGATTTTTGGGAAGATGTGGTTCATCTGTAAAGGAGACCGCTTATAAAATACTAATACGACCTATTCTTGATTACTGCTCGAGCGTTTGGGATCCCTGTCAGGTCAGATTGAGGGAGGACATAGAAGCAATTCAGAGGCGGGCTGCTAGATTTGTTACTGGTAGGTTTGATCATCACGCGAATGTTACGGAAATGCTTCAGGAACTCGGGTGGGAGTCTCTGGAGGAAAGGAGGCGTTCTTTTCGTGAATCGCTACTGAGAAAATTTAGAGAACCAGCATTTGAGGCTGACTGCAGTACAATGTTACTGCCGTCAACTTATATTTCGCGGAAAGACCACAAAGATAAGATAAGAGAGGTTAGGGCTCGTACAGAGGTATATAGGCAGTCATTTTTCCCTCGCTCTGGGTTGGGAGTGGAACAGGGAGAGAAGATGCTGGTTGTGGTACGAGGTACCCTCCGCCACGCACCGTATGGTGGATTGCGGAGTATAAATGTAGATGTATATGTAGATGAAGTTCAGTTTTTATAGCCTTGCGTGATTTTAAGTGCAATTGTTTATATTTTCTGTCTCTTGTAGTGTATTCTTATTTAACACTGAGATACACTTTGTTACTGCGATTTACAAGGTCCAGTCTACGTGTCCTTTAATGAGCTGGTGCGTGCTCGGCTTGGCACTATTCAGTGTGTGGCTAGCGCTGTGAGCTGCAGTTCTATTTGACGCCTGCCGATGTATTTTAGTACGTTGACCACTCCCAAGGACTGTGTGTCTTTCAATCTTTGTTTCCCCAGCAGATTTTGACGATTTCTCCTCTCTTATACTCTACCAACACTGCGAGCTGGATCTTAATTACACTACATTCAGTCTGCATTGTTTCGTGCTCATTTGTTTCATCAAATCATACTTGGACTGTCATGTGCTGTCCTGGCTCGTCTTTAGACAGAGTTTTGGAGATGTTTTACTGATCAAACACGGTTCGGATCGGATGCCCCATCTCCCGTTTCATCCAAGGCTTTACTGAGGAGTGACACGTTTCTATGCGCACTTGCATCTTGGGAGTCGTGGCACATGAAGTATTAGTTTTGTGAGTACATTGCTTTACTGTCTACTTTTTTGTTACTAAGGTTTGAAACTCCTCTTTTCGTTGTTCCGTGTTTGCGATTAAGAAACTGGGTTGTTTTGGAAATCAGCCTTACGCAAACAAAATTAATTTATTTTTATATTTCCCCAGACATATTTCGACACCAGCGTGTCATCTTCCGTGTGTTAAATTTTTATTTCTGTAAGGTGCAATATCACATTAGTAATAATGTAATTACTGTAGGCCTAAGAAATACAATATTTGCAATTTGCTTCGTTTTGTTTGGACACTCACCTTAAAATTACATCGCTAATTGAACTGTATTATAGTACATCGATTTCAGTGCCCGTTTTCGTCGTATTTCTTTGACAGTATATCATCTGAAAACTAGCCATGAAGAAAATTATTGCGTATTTGTGGAGAGCTGTTTCGAGGGTACAAGTTATGTACATTCCTGTACTTACATTTTCCGTCTTGTTTCGTGTCCCTGGTTGGTGTCTCAATCAGCTACTATTTCGTGCATTGCTTTCACTCAGTTTTTCTTGAATTTCCGCTCACTGCTTCACCTCACATGAAGTTACACAAAATGTGGCGAAATGAGATCTGAGCAGACACTTCTCACAATACACTCAGTGAGATGTGTCATGTTAATGTCGTTGCTCACTTGTTCATAGTTGGTCTTGTGTTTCTTATGGCGCTGATTTTGAGTGTGTGTGTGTGTGTGTGTGTGTGTGTGTGTGCGTGTGTGTGTGTGCGTGTGTGTGTGTGTGTGTGCGTGCGTGTATGCGTGCGAGAGAGAGAGAGAGAGATGGAAAAATGGGTGGGGAGACAACCAATAAAACTTTGTTCGGTAGGTTATATTGACAATTAGCGATTTTACTTACGTAGTTTCATTCTATGTGCAGACATGACGTCAAGATATACCTCCACGCTATGAAACCGGTCGTCATACAGTGGAAACACAATAAACAGCTATTGCCGCTTTGAACTGTCACTCAGTTTAATATAGACTATTTTACCATCTCTAATTTTAATTTCTTTGATTGTCCTTCACATGATGTAAAATGCATAAACAGTTTATGCGAATGCAACTAGTTCTTTTCTCAGCAGCAATCGTTATTTTGACAGGTGAATTCCCAGTCTTTCTCAACGCACAAATGTAGTGTGACAGTGGTGTGTAAGGATATTTAACCCTTTCGTAACATGCGGAACATGTACGTCGCACATAATAATTTATTACTTGGATTCACGAGAATATGAAAGTTACAATGCTCCGATCTAGTTTTGAAATGTATCAACTGTTGGGTGGCAACAGGTTCATTGTTTGGCATCTAAAGCGCGAGATATCGCTTAATTGTTTCAGTTGTGCATTGTGTATCTTGTATTTTCGTGGTTGTATATAATTTGTATCCTATCTGCAATAGATGAGCTCGATAAAGGCGTTCATTATTTTTGTACACCTTTTGCTAGAAATACACACATTTGTGCTCATATTTATTAATAAAACTTTTTTCAGTTTGTTTACTGATTTTGCCTCGTCCTCAATGTGTGTAGAGAAGTTCTGTTTGTGCATTTTTTTTTTCATACTGCGTCTAAGTTTTACATTTATATACTATAGACGGTGCTAAAATCTTTTGCCGCTGGTTTGATATGAAACGGAAAACTCCACAAACCGGTGGTTTGTGTTTTGTGATGAATGCCTACCTTTCCTTCTTCTTTGTATTTCTCGCAGCTGAAAGCTGCTTTACAAAAGCAAGGTGAAAAGAAAGCTGGCCACATTTTACTATATTATTACAGTTCCACATGGTGAAATTGTTTACTACTGCAACGTCCAATAGAGAATAAGAAAGACGATGCCACCATTGGAGTTAGGTACTGCCAATAGCATACCTTTCTCTCTAATGATCGAACCGGTCTCCAGCTTCCAGCACAGCTGTGTACTCTCCTTGGGATGCACTGCAGGATGTAGCAGAGATTGTACCATCTCTGTTTCTCTTGTGACGAATCTTATATCTTTCGGATGGTGAGCAGCTGACAAAACTGTAAGTACCTTTTTATCTTGGAATTTCTTTCACAGAATACTAGTACTTTCTTTCTTCGTTTTACAGGTCCTCATACCTAGTAAAAATTATTTTAAATGAGACGTTTACGTCTCACTGGACTCGACGAGGAATGAATTTAGGGAGCCATTTATCGCCCTGGAGTCCAGCATCACATATACAGGGCGACAATTATTGGCTATACGAAAGAAAAACGCAAATGAGTTATGAACTACGGCATACACACACTTTATTCAACTTGTAAACGTCACTACAGATATTCGGATTTAGGTTATGACATGTTCGGTATGTCTGCCATCATTGGCGATGATGTGGTGCAGACGAATAGCGAAGTGTCAGAACATTGGTGATGTCTATGACCTCCTGAATGGCTGTTTTCAGCTCAGCAGTAGTTCTGTGTTATTGCTCTACACATTGTCTTTAATCTAGCCCCACAAAAAGAAGTCGCATGTGTTCATATCCGAAGAATATGGCGGCCAGTCGAGGCCCATGCCAGTGGCCTCTGGGGACTTCAGAGCCAGAAATCGGTTCCCAGAGTGCTCATCCAGGACAGTAAACACTCTCCTGCTTCGATGGAGTCTACCTCCGTCTTTTTGTCGGAATCAGAGTCACTTTGGATAATGAGGATGAAATCATCTTCCAAAACCTATACGTTCCGTTCGCCATCAAGGAATATCGCACTGATTATTCCGTGAGTAGACACCGCACACTACACAGTCACCCGTTGAGGGTAAAGAGACTTCTCTAGCCGCGCGGGGGAGCCGCAGCAGTTTGGTCCCATAGTACTTACCACAAATTTCCTAATTTTCCAGACTTCTCGATCGGGAAATGCGGATTCTCGCTCCCGCAAATGTGCCACTTTTGCTTATTGACGAGCAGATCCAAATGAAAGCGGACTTCGTCGCCATATTAATATCAAAGTCCTGTTCGTCAATTCTCTGGACAATTGTGTTGGCGAAACACAGCCGCTGTTCCATTGGCCCTGGGGCTTAATGGCTGATGTGTTTGAATTTTATATTGGAAGAGACGCAGGTTTTCAACAACAATTTGTCGCAGCGTCTCCTGGTTGATTCCCAGCTGTTGTGCAGCTCGTCTGGTCGATTTCCTGGGCTGGTTTGAAATACAGCACGTATCTCCTCGATGTTTTCAGGCGTTTTCGCCAGTTTTGGTTCAAATGGTTCTGAGCACTATGGGACTTAACATCTGAGATCATCAGTCCCCTAGAACTGAGAACTACTTAAACCTAACTAACCTAAGGACATCACACACATCCATGCCCGAGACAGGATTCGAACCAGCGACCGTAGCGGTCGCGCGGTTCCAGACTGAAGCGCATAGAACCGCTCGGCTACCCCGGCCGGCCGCCATTTTTGGACGACCAAAATTACCAACACTGTCATCACGAACAGTTCCAGTTCTCTCAAATTTGCGAAGCAATTTCTTGATCGTTAGCAGACTTGGGCCGGTTGTCTTCAGTTTGAACTCGGTCGCATAATTCCTTTGAGCCGCAGTTGGGCTGTTATTGCTCGCATATGAGGCCTTCAGAGTCGCTGTACACTCAGGCACGGTGTGCCGCGATATTTTCGCATGCAAATGTCCAACAACAACAGGGTGCGTGTGCATGTTCATACTAATTCCCATCATGCCAAGCGGCCAATCCTGCAGTTTCGACGTCCTAATGCAAACCGTTCAGAAGTTATGAAGATTTTACTTCATATAGCTCAATAATTGTCACCCTGTATGTCTTACTTAAAATAATTATAAAACTATAAACAACAATCGAAGTATAGAAAGATGGACTCACTAGGTATCCATTCCAAAAGCAGAAAACCGATTTTTACAATAATATGCGAACTTTTAATTAATTCAGCTACGAATGGTTTAAATCCTTGATAGGCAGGGGTATAGGGGCAGCGTCTTTGATTAGTAATCAAAACGTTCTCGGTCCCGGATTCGAAACCCGCCACTGCTTAAATTTTGACTAATAATCAGCATTGGCGGCCGAAGATTTGCGGCATAAGAAGTGACCCTCATTCTGCCAACGGCCTTGTCAAAGAGGGCGGAGGAGCAGACAGAGGTTCAGGGCACTCTCTTGTCCTTCGGATGAGAAACTGCCCCCAAAAACGAAAGAATCAGCAATGACCTACGGCATGAGGATTCATAAGGCAACGGAAACCACTGCATTAAAGACACACAACGTGTATCTACAGGACGTATGAACTGTAACTGAAAAAGTGTCATTATGATCTCGCCATTGACAAAAGATTTCGTCGTAGCCCCCATTCGGATCTGCGGGAGAGGATTGCCAAAGGGGAGATGACCATGAGAAAAAGAATGAATAATCAACGAAATGATAACGTTCTACGAAAGTGTTAGGGAAGCTAGAAAATCTGCCGTTGTTAACACAATGTCATCGGCAACTACGACTGAAATGGGCACGTGATCATTGGCACTGGTTGTTGGCGCAGTGACAGAGCGTTAGATGGTCTGATGGATCCGGATGCCTTCTTCATCATGTCGATGGGACTGCGCGAATCTGTCGACTTCTAGGGCAACAGCTCGTTGACACCTGTCTGTGGATCGGAGATGGCAGCGGCTCCGTTTTGCTGTGGGGAACATTCACTTGGGCATCCATGGTTCCAGTGAAGCTCGTGCAAGGCACCATGACGGCTAAGGGGTTTTGTATGCTGCTTGCAGACCACGTACATTTCTTCACGACGATCATGTGTTTCGACAACAGTGGCATTTTTCAACAAGATAATGTGGCACGTCAAAAGGTCAGAAGTGTGATTGAGTGGCTCGAGAAACATAGTGGCGAGGTCATATTGATGTGCTGGCTCTCCCAGCTCGCCGAGGCCACATTGCTTCCATGCCACGACGCGCCGCCGCTGTTATCCGTGCTAAAGGTGGACATACCGTGTATTAGGTAGCTGGTCATAATCTTTTGGCTGATCAGCTGATAAGTACTGGGAAACCTTGTCTGAATGGACCTGTATGGAGTTCAGCCTTGTACGGAACCGAAACGTGGATGATAAGAAATTAATTTAGCCAGGAACACAACAGAAGCTTTTGAAATGTGGTGCTACAGAATAATGTTGAAAATTAGATGGACACATCAAGCAATTAATGAAGAAGTAGTGAATCGAACTGGGGAAGGAAGAAATTTAAGTCACACCTTGACTAAAAGACGACATAGGATGATCGGACAGTTCGTGAAGCATCAAGGAGCTCTCAATTTGGTAATGCAAGGAAATGTTTACACGAATATGTTTGGTGATTTTTTCATGTGTGATTTTCTGCCTTTCTTGCGCCGTTTTATAGTTAGTTTGCAATCGGAAAATCTCTGAGGGTTTTTAAATGCAAATGTTAGAAATTATATTTTTTTGTGTACTTACAGGTATTGTCTCCTCCGTTGTACAGAAAATCACATACATGCAAATCGTCACTTACACTGTTTGTTCACAAAACATGTTACTGAGGTATTACGACACTGTGGTTTACAAAGAGTTTGTACACAGTATGAGGTGTTACAGTGCTTTTGGATTACACTATGTTTATACACATGGTTGTCAGTTATAAATGTATTTTACCACTATTGACAAATAAATTATAGATTACAATTTTTTAATGAGGAGATGTAAATATTTATGGAAATTGTTACAGGTATCATACGCAGGAGAAACATTAAGAAATTAATTGATTCACTATTTTGTCACTGAGAATTTTTTCTCCTAGCTTTTTGCAGTGTGCAAAAATTTCAAGCTACTGCATTAAATCTATTTTTGAGATTTTTGGTGATGGTGGAGTATCTTAAGATCTTCGTCTATGTTTTTGAATGGATGTCTAGTCTTTTTTATGTGCGTTGCTAGTGCTGATATCGTAAGTTGGTTATGTGTGTAACAGTTGATGTATTAAGTGTATCTAATTTGAAAATTCTTGCCGGTTTGTCCTATGGACTAGCTTGAGCAAGTTTGACACGTTATTTTGGGTATTCCTTATTTTTTATTGTTAAAAACTAGATTCTGTTGCAGCTTGATGTTTCTGAAGAAAGTTATTTTATTTTTATGTGGCCTAAGTAGGTTTGCTATTTTTTGAGAAATGTTACCTACGTAATGTCTGCTATTCATACATTTGATTCTGTTATTGGTTACTTCTAAAGAACCAAGAATTTCTTTAATATTTATTATTTGTTTCTGCATACTGTCTGTCACTCAACTGGGGAAGTCCTTGGCAACTGCAGTTTGCTCAGTGACGTCTAATTCTCTCTCCCTCTCTTCTTTGGTCATTGGGATATTCTTTGCTTTGTGTATTCTTCTTTTGTATGAAGCTTTCTTGTGTATGTCTTGGTGATATGGTATTTCTTTTTCGGTTTGTCCTGAAAATATGCCTGTTGTGTTTGTATTATTTGCACAAATATCGAAAATTACTGCTATTTTTTGGTATTCAGCTGCGAAATTTATTTCCTTATGTACATTATTAAACAAATTTGTGATGTTCTTAGTGTCTTTGGTGTCATCTTCGAGTAAAATTAAGGTACCATCGATATACCGGTATATTTTGTAATATATTATGTTCAATAAGCTGGATTCCTGGCTCCGTAATATTGTCTGTTCTAGGTGGTTTATGAAAGTGCCTGCTATTGTGCCAGATATGGATAGGGCATCTACTCGTTGATAAATGTTACCATGGAATGCTAAGTAAACTTAGTTGAGGATTATTTCTAGTAACTCTATAGAGACAATATTTTTTAGCTTGTGAACACTTTTTGTGCTTTAGCAAATTGTTCTCTATTATTGCAATGGTCTTTTTAAGGGACATTACAATATAGGTTTGTGATGTTTAATGACGTATAATGGGCACCATATGGAATGTTTACTTCTTTTATTTGAGTGACTAGTTTCCTACTCTTCTTTATAGTGTAAGTTGATTCACATGTGAAACATGTTTTAAGGAACTAATTGAGCTTTTGAAATAGTTTGTTTGCATGGCTGTTCATACTGTTAACTACAGACCTTACAGGACATCCTTCTACCTGTATCTTATGTTGGACCCTTAATATGGGGGATTTGGAGTTCATACAGGTGAAGTATTTGCTTTCATATTCTGTCAGTAAGTATTGTTTTTTCTTTGACTGTGCTTGATTTTGTTGTGAAATTGTTTGGACCTTTGTTACGTTGTTACTTTGTACTATGTTGTTTTCCATGAAGAATTTAAAAGTTTTCTCAGTTTATTCACTCTCCTTCGTAATGATAATTGTCTAACTTTTATCTGATTTTTAGGTTAGTGCCTGGTGTTCTCTAAGTCTCTTGTTTATACAGCTTACTGCTTTTTAATCATTTTGTATGTGTCTATGGTTATCTTCATATTTCACTACTTCCTTTTCAAGGAGTACAATTTGTGACCTATGGCAGATATTTCATTGTTATTTAGTTTTACAATGTCTGTTGCATACTTTGTTTTTTTTTTTTTTTTGTTTGGTTGGGTTTAAGGGCGCTCAACTGCTGAGGTCATTAGCGCCCAGTCACTGTTGTTTGAGCACATGGAATCTGGTAAAACTCAAGGGGATGGAGGGGACACCAGAAGGACCCGACAAAGATGCAGACAAAATAAGTAAAAAGATTAAATGTCGTTGGACAAGCCAGTTAAAGTTATAAAACGCAGAATACGAGCAGCTGCTCGAGCGTCATCAGCTAAAACATCCGGTAAAGTAGATGGCAGGGACAGGACAACACGAAATTGACTAAAACGGGGACACGACAATAAAACATGGCGCACTGTTAATGCCTGACCACAAGGGCACTGCGGGGCTGGGTCACCGGAGAGCAGGTAGCGGTGGCTAAACCGGCAATGCCCAATCCGCAACCTGGTCAGAAGGACCTCCTCGCGCCGAGATGGTCGGGAGGATGTTGTCCAAGCAGTTGGTAGCGGTTTTACTGCCCGGAGCTTGTTTCCTTGGAGGGATGACCAAGCATCCCACCACAACGACACAAGCCTCTTACAGACATCCCCACGAACGTCGGATGACGGGACACAATGGGAGGCTGGCCGAGGCAGGAGGACTGCAGCCCTGGCTGCAGCATCCGCAGCCTCATTCCCAGGCACTCCCACATGTCCGGGAACCCACAGAAAGCTGACAGAACCACCATTATCAGCCAAAGAATGGAGGGACTGCTGTATCCGTTGTATCAAGGGATGGACCGGATAGGGAGCTCCAAGGCTCTGAAGAGCACTGAGTGAGTCAGAGCACAGTACATATGATGAATGGTGGTGGCGGCGGGCATACTGAACGGCCTGATGGAGAGCAAAAAGCTCGGCCGTAAAGCTGGAACACTGGTCGAGGAGCCTGTATTTAAATGTGGCGGCCCCGACGACAAAGGCACAGCCGACACCATCGTCAGTTTTGGAGCCATCGGTGTAAATAAAGGTGTGACCGGCAAGTCGAGCACGAAGTTCGGCAAACCGTGAGCAATACATTGCAGCCGGAGTACCATCCTTTGGGAGTGAGCTGAGGTCGAGATAAATATGAACCGGAGCCTGGAGCCAAGGTGGTGTCGGGCTCTCACCCTCTCTGAAGGTGGTAGGGAGGGCAAAATCCAATTGTCGAAGCAGGCGACGGAAGCGGACTCCGGGGGGCAGCAGGGCAGACACATACAACCCGTACTGACGGTCGAGAGAATCGGCGAAGAAGGACTTGTAAGTGGGGTGGTCGGGCATAGACGACAGCCGGCAGGCATACCGACACAGCAGTACGTCGCGCCGGTAGGTCAACGGTAACTCGGCAGCTTCAGCATAAAGACTCTCGACAGGACTAGTGTAGAAGGCTCCGGTCGCAAGACGTAACCCCCGATGGTGGATGGAGTTGAGCCGGCGTAAGAGGGACGGCCGAGCGGACGAGTAGACGAAGCTCCCATAATCCAGCTTCGATCGGACTATGGACCGATACAAGCGAAGCAGGACAGTGCGATCCGCTCCCCAAGATGAACCGCTAAGAACTCTGAGGACATTAAGGGAACGTGTACAACGGGCCGCCAAATAAGAGACGTGTGGAGACCAACACAGTTTCCTGTCCAACGTGAGCCCTAGAAACTTAGTTGTGTCCACGAATCGGAGAACAACGGGACCGAGATGTAAGGATGGCGGAAGGAACGCTTTATATCGCCAAAAGTTGATACAAACCGTCTTTTCTTCGGAGAACCGGAAGCCATTTGCCACGCTCCATGAGTAGAGGCTGTCTAGACAACGCTGAAGGCAGCGCTCCAGGAGGCATGTTCTCTGGGCACTGCAGTAGATCGCGAAGTCATCGACAAAGAGAGAGCCTGAGACATTAGGTGGAATGCAATCCATAATGGGATTGATCGCGATGGCAAAAAGGGCTACGCTCAAGACGGAGCCCTGAGGCACTCCGTTCTCCTGGAGGAAGACGTCGGACAATACGGAGCCCACACGTACCCTAAACTTTCGATCCGTTAAAAAGGAATCAATAAAAAGGGGCAGGCGACCGCGTAGGCCCCACCTGTGCATAGTGCGGAGGATACCTCCTCTCCAACAGGTGTCATAAGCCTTCTCCAAGTCGAAGAACACGGCTACCGTTTGGCGCCTTCGCAAAAAGTTGTTCATGATGAATGTCGACAAGGTCACGAGGTGGTCAACAGCGGAGCGGCGGCGACGAAAGCCACATTGGACATTAGTAAGGAGCCGTCGAGATTCAAGAATCCAGACTAACCGAGCATTAACCATGCGCTCCATCACCTTACAGACACAGCTTGTAAGAGAAATGGGGCGGTAACTAGAAGGAAGGTGTCTATCCTTCCCGGGTTTGGGTATAGGAACAACAACGGCGTCACGCCAACGCATGGGGACTTGACCTTCGGTCCAGACGCGATTGTAGGTACGGAGAAGGAAGCTTTTGCCCGCCGGAGAAAGGTGTGCCAGCATCTGAACGTGAATGGCATCCGGCCCCGGAGCAGAGGACCGGGACAGTGCAAGCGCACGTTCGAGTTCCCGCATAGTAAAGGGGGCATTATAGGTTTCCAGATTCAGCGAGTGGAAGGAAGGTCGCCGAGCCTCTTCTGCCTCTTTCCTGGGAAGGAAGGCAGGATGGTAATGGGCGGAGCTTGAAACCTCCTCGAAAAAGCGGCCAAAGGCGTTGGCGACAGCCACCGGATCAACAAGGACCGCATTACCTGAGGTCAGGCCAGGTACCGAGGAGTGGGCCTTAATGCCCGACAGCCGGCGCAGGCTACCCCAAACGACGGAAGAAGGAGTAAAACTGTTAAAGGAGCCGGTGAAAGAGGCCCAACAAGCTTTTTTGCTGTCTTTGATGACTCTACGGCATTGCGCTCGGAGTCGTTTGTATTCAATACAATTCGCCAACGTAGGATGGCGGCGAAAGGTGCGTAAAGCACGTCGTCGAGCACGGATAGCGTCCCTACAAGCCTCGTTCCACCAGGGGACGGAAACGCGACGTGAAGAAGTAGTACGAGGAATGGAACGTTCGGCAGCATGGATGATAACAGCCGAGAGGTATTCGACCTGACTGTCACAACTGGGAAAATCGTGGTCCGGAAAGGTCGCCAGGGATGAGTAAAGTCCCCAGTCAGCTTTCAGTATGTTCCAGCTCGAAGGACGTGGGGATGGGGTGTGGTGCAGGAGACGAACGACACAGGGGAAGTGGTCGCTCGAATCGGTGTCAGAAAGGACATACCACTCGAACCGACGGGCAAGAGTGGTAGAACATATTGAGAGGTCCAAGTGGGAGAAGGTATGAGTGGAGTCCGAGAGGAAAGTCGGGGCGCCGGTATTGAGGCAGACAAGATTGAGATGATTGAAGACATCTGCCAAGAGTGAGCCTCTTGGACAGGATGCAGGAGAGCCCCAAAGGGGATGATGGGCATTGAAGTCGCCAAACAATAAAAACGGCGGGGGAAGCTGAACGATCAGGTGCATCATGTCAGCCCGACGAACGGCAGACGACGGTGGAGTGTAGATGGTACAAACTGAAAAAGTAAAAGCAGAAAGAGTAATGCGGACAGCTATTGCTTGGAGTGGGGTGGTCAATGGGATGGGATGGTAATAGACGTCGTCCCGAATGAGCAACATGACCCCACCATGAGCTGAGACACCGTCCACAGGGGTAAGGTCATACCGCTCCGAGATATAGTGGGTAAAGGCAATACGGTCAGTCGGGCGCAACTTGGTTTCCTGGAGTCCAAGGACGAGCGGACAGTGCAGGCGGAGGAGCAGTTGTAATTCCTCCCGATGAGATCGAATACCTCTTATGTTCCAATGAAACAACGCCATCGCTAGTCAAAAAGTTGTGGGAACGAGACGGGGGAAGAGCTGGTCACCTCGACGGCCGCGGAGGGCCAGGTTGCGAGGGAACAACGCTACAACCGACGGGAGGCGGATCCGGTTCCATCGACTGGTCGCCAGCTGCGGCCGCTGTCCCTGGTTGTGTAGGAGGGGCAGCATCATTTGCCGACGAAAGGCCAGCTGAGCGCCTGGCAGCAGAGCGTCCCGGCGAAACTGAGGACGGCCGGGAGCGGCGACTCACGGATGGAGCGTCAGTCGAAACGCGCCGGGGTGGAGAGGGGGATAAAGATTTCTTCTTGGAGGCCTTCTTGGAAGGCCGAGGAGGCACAGGGACGGTGGGCTGGACCCGAAGAAGGTCCTCACGCGCGGGGTCCGTTTTGGAACGCCGGACCTCGGAAGCCGGGGTCCGGAACGTTTCCCCAATGGACGCCTGAGAAGAGGATCGCTTCTCAGGTGGCGTGTGGGGGGAAGGAGGAGGAAGGATGGCCCCTGGGGCAGAGGGGGTGGGGGCCACGGGGGAGGAGGATTTGGAAGGGAGGGATTTGGGAGGTGGAGGCAGAGCCCCCTGATGGGCGGAGGAGGCAGAGGGGGGACAGGAGAGGGGTGAGGATACCGCGGAAGGAGTGGACACAACTGAGGCAAATGAAGTGGTCAATGGCACGGGATGGAGGCGGTCGTACTTCTTCCTGGCCTCAGAATAAGACAGCCGATCCAAAGTTTTGATTTCTTGTATCTTCTTCTCCTTCTGATATGCGGGGCAGTCTGAGGATCTAGGCGAGTGGACGCCAGGACAATTAACGCACCGAGGTGGTGGGGTGCATGTATGTTCCTCACGAAGAGGACGGCCACAATCGCCACAGAGGGGCTCAGCCTCACACCGTGACGACATGTGCCCAAAGCGCAAACACCTAAAACAGCGCATAGGAGGCGGAACGTAGGGTCGCACGTCACACCGGTAGCACATTACCTTTACCTTCTCTGGGAGAACGTCCCCCTCGAAGGCGAGGATAAAGGCCCCAGTGTCGATGCGACGGTCTTTGGGGCCGCGCTGGACTCGCCGGACGAAATGCACGCCTCGGCGCTCCAGGTTGGCCCTGAGCTCCTCATCAGATTGTAGCAGGAGGTCACGATGAAAAATAACCCCCTGCGTCCTATTGAGTGCCAGATGTGGGACAATGGAGACTGGGATGTCCCCTAGACGGTCGCACGCCTGGAGCGCCGCCGACTGTGTGGCGGACGTGGTCTTGATAAGTACGGACCCTGAACGCATCTTGCTGAGAGCCTCGATTTCCCCGAAGATGTCCTCAATGTGCTGAACAAAGAACATGGGCTTGGAGGTGGCGAATGTCCCCCCATCGGTCCGAGAACAGACCAAATAGCGGGGGAAGTACTTCGCTCCAAGCCGGCGGGCCTGTCCCTCCTCCCATGGAGTGGCCAAGGGGGAAGGGGCAGGAGAACCAGAACCAGAAACGGTACTTTTTCTTTTAAAAGACTCGGCCGCAGAGCGACCCGATACGTGGTGACGTTTCATCTGCGAAACGTCCGCCCCGATACCACCCACTCCGACCAGGGGCTCTCCCCACGGGCGCCACCCAGCCGCAGCAAGGGCCACCTGGCAGGATGACCATTGCCGGGAGTCCTGATGCCCCAAGGAGACGGGCATCTACTCCTTGGCCGACGTGGGGAGGGTGCAGCTCAGGTATCGGCAGTACGATCCCTGTGTTGTCAGGGGGCTACAACCTAGAGGGTACATGACGACCCCACCACAACGGGCTGGCTACCGTGCTGGATTTCTGGTGCCATGGAAAGTCCATCATGATCGCTGGTGCAGATGGAGACGCACTATGGGCGTAACTGGGACAACCCAAAAGGCGTTTAGGCCCAATTTGAGCAATAGTGGGTATGGTTACAACGCCGGTGCAATGCTGAGTGCCAAGGTCTGAGTGCACTTAGGACCAGTGGTACACCACGTAAGGTGTCCTTCCCCAAAAGGCTCGTACTTCTGTAGAAATTTAGAAAAATGGAGGTCAAACCCCAAGGGGGACCATCACATGGAAGGCCGAAACAGTTGAAACTCCTTTTAGTCGCCTCGTACGACAGGCAGGAATACCTCGGGCCTATTCTAATCCCCGGACCCGCAGGGGGGGCATACTTTGTTGCCACTATGACTTGTTTCAGTGTGTTGTCTGACACGTTTTCTTTTGCATTACACTTTAAACCTTTCTTTAACAGATTTAACTCTCTTTCTTTAAATACTGTGTCTGTGTTGCTCACTGCTCTGTTGCAGAATGTGTGTGTTCTTTTATCACTGTTCCATTCTTTACTATTCTGATATTGTTTGGATTTCAGGTTATTCAGTTTCTTACTGTGTGTTTTATATATATTAATGTACTGCTGACAAACTATGTGCTGAATTTTCTCCCATTTAATATTTACATATAGCAAATTTGCATATATTACGATCCATGCTGTTTGCTATTTGTACATGTCTGTCCAAAAGCTTTCTGGTTAGAATGTCTTTCTTCTTGTATAATACCTTTATTTCTGTATTTAAGAAAATTGCTTCTGATAGGCTTGTAGTTAACAGTATGAACAGCCATGCACACAAACTACCTCAAAGCTGAATCAGTTCCTAAAAAACTATTTCACATGGAAAACAACGTATATTGCAAAGAACTGTACCATACTAGCCACTGAAATAAAAGAAGTAAACATTCTAGACGATGCCCATTTTCTATCACTAGACGTGACGAACCTGTATTGCAATACCCCGTTAAAGAAGCCATTCTACTGATAAAGAAAACTTGCTAAAACACAAAAAGTGTCCACAAGCTGAAATTATTGAATTTATAGAGTTACTAGAAACAATCCTCAACTACAACTACTTTGCATTCAATGGTAACATCTGTGTAGTATTTTTAGTAAACAAACAGTATAACTGATGACTTGCATGTATGTGATATTCTGTAGAATGGAGGAGGCACAATACCTGTAAGTAGACAAAAGAAATACCATGTTTAAAAAAACTCAGGGTATCATTTCTTACGATTTTACAATTTGCAGTCTCACCGCAAAAAGAGGCAATGGTGGCAGAAAATCACAGATGGAAACATCGCCAAATATATTCATGTAAACAAATGCACAAATGCACTTGAAAATCAGAATAAATTCTCGCATAGCGTTGTATTAAGCATCTAAACCAAATTAAGTGCTGCAGTTTTCATTACTTAGATCACGAATAACCCAGTTGGAGACTTTCCTGAAACATCTAATACGACGAATGGGATTAAGTTAGCAGCCAGAATTCAGAAGACTGGTACCACGATAGTTAATACAGTCATTACGTTTCCCCTTCTTGAAAAGCGAGTTTACTTCTGCCGTATACCAAAGGCCAGTTATCTTGCAGTTTCTCCAGCACTCACCTACGAGGCGTGTTTTTTAAGTAAGTACCGTTTTGAAGTTAAAAAAAAAGACGTGCTAAGATATCTCAATAATTTTATTTTTTACATGAAAGCCTGTACCTTAATCTACGCACTGACGCCATTACAGTCAAATTCTTAGTTGTTTACGTTGTGTACTGAGTGTTTAAGATGCCTACTGTGAAGTACTGGTGTTATAAGGTTTCTTAGTGCTAAAGGCCTAAAAGCGATCGATATTCATCGTGAGATCTGTGCAGTTTACGGAGAAAACATTACGAGTGATGGAATGGTAAGAAAGTGGGTGAGAGCATTTAAAGATGGACGCACAAATGTGCACGATGAACGACGGAGTGGGCGTCCTTCGGTCGTTAATGAAAGATTGGTGCAGGAAGTGGACAATAAGGTTAGAGAAAACAGACGCTTTACAATTTCCTCCTTGCGGGATGACTTTGCTAATGTTTCTCGTAGTGTTTTGTATGGCACTGTGACCGAGCACTTGAATTACCGAAAATTGTGCGCACGTTGGGTACCGAAAATGTTGACGGATGTGGACAAAACCAAACGTTTAGACAGTGCATTGACTTTCCTTGAGCGGTACCAGAACGACGGTGATGATTTCTTAAGTCAAATTGTTACGTGTGATGAAACATGGGTGACCTACGTCACATCAGAATCAAAGCAACAGTCTATAGAAGTTGAGCAAGGGCATCGTTTTGCTGCAAGACAATGCCCATCCGCATGTGGCGAATCAGACCAAAGATCTCGTCACATCTTTTCGATGGGAAACTCTAGATCATCCTCCGTACAGCCCCGATCTTGCGCCCAGTGACTAACATCTGTTCCTGCACTTTAAGAAACACCTGGGCGGTCAGCGTCTTCAAGACGATGACGAAGTCAAAACAGTGGTGATGCAGTGGTTAACAAGCCAGGCGGCAGACTTCTATGAGGAGGGTATTCAAAAACTGGTACAACGGCCGGCCGCGGCGGTCTAGCGGTTCTGGCGCTGCAGTCCGGAACCGCGGGACTGCTACGGTCGCAGGTTCGAATCCTGCCTCGGGCATGGGTGTGTGTGATGTCCTTAGGTTGGTTAGGTTTAAGTAGTTCTAAGTTCTAGGGGACTTATGACCTAAGATGTTCAAAAATGGTTCAAATGGCTCTGAGCACTATGGGACTTAACATCTATGGTCATCAGTCCCCTAGAACTTAGAACTACTTAAACCTAACTAACCTAAGGACAGCACACAACACCCAGCCATCACGAGGCAGAGAAAATCCCTGACCCCGCCGGGAATCGAACCCGGGAACCCGGGCGTGGGAAGCGAGAACGCTACCGCACGACCACGAGATGCGGGCCCTAAGATGTTGAGTCCCATAGTGCTCACAGCCATTTTTGAACTGGTACAACGCTATGACAAGTGCCTCAGTATTGAAGGAAATTATGTAGAAAAGTAGATTAAGGTACAGTCTTGTATGTAGAAATAAAATTATTGAGATAGCACATCTTCTTTTTTTAATTTTAGAACGGTACTTATTTAAAAAACACTCTTCGTATTAATTTCAAAATTTTTTAATGTTGTGATATTGATGAGAAAATTTTGATGCATAAATAAAATTAACTGTCATTTTAAACAGTGCTGTCATTGTTCAGAAAATTTCACGTAAGCATCCGTCTTTGCCTCGGACAAACAAATTACAGAGCCCTCGACTCGGACATCTGTTGCGACATAACACCTTCGTTGCACTCCGCTGGTATTTCATTTCTCGCTAGATTATCTCTTTTGACGACACTAATTGCAGCATGAGATACGCCGCTGGTGAAAGCAGCTGGCTACCTTTGCAGTAGAGATGGGTAGTTCGCGAACGAACGGGTGCAAAGGAACGGTTCACCAAGATGAAGGAAAGGACCGAGGAACGAATTCCAAGGAACGATCGGTTCATAGTTCACTTCGGTCGCGGCGGTCTACTTATAGTTCCCGGGAACGAGGAACGATCGGTTCATGGTTCACTAGTTCACTTCGGTAGCGGCGGTCACTTCGGCAGTTCTCGTTCCAGCCTCCGTCGCGTGCTCGTCTCAGTCTCGGTCTCCCTCGGCCGCACTCGTCGTTCTTCGCATGACCACCTGTCTCAGTTCCACTGCCGGCTGCTCCTAGTTAGTTCAGTATCCAGTTGTTCATTTCGTTCACTGAGTTCGCTCATTTTACATGTGTTCCAAACTGTTCTTGAACTTAGGCCTGGCTATTCGGCGTCCACGACTGGTAATCAGAAAGTATTTTATAGTTACGTAAATTACACAAAAATTACATTGTATGTAATAAGTACGTCTTTTCAGGTAACAAAAGGGCATATCAGCTCACTTCATTATATCGACGAACAGCAGAAAACATACTTAAAACAAGGCACTTTTTTTGTTATTCATATATTTTTTGGTTTTATCGACTTGATTTAGCAACTAACTTTCAATAATTTGCTTAATTTTTAGTGTAAGAAAATTGATATAAAACGATTTTCGTGTATCTTTCATATACAAAGCATTACATTTAGGAAGGCTCTAATTATTTTTAAGTTTGGTTGTTTCCAATTTGCATTACCTGCTAGTTTGGTTTCTTTGAAAAAGAAAAAAAAAAGTGGGTTGTTGGTCACTTTGGCTCAGAAGGAGCTTTCAAACCAAAAATTTATTACTGCGAACTTAATTATTATTATTATTGCTGCATTAACTTTAATAATGCAACATAAAAACCTAATTTTTACTAAGCGTGTAACGCAAGTATCATGAGCAAACCACATTTTATTTTATGCTTCCATGAAGTCTGCTTCGCCTATGAACTCAGAGACAACGTGAAGTATATATAGGGTGTAAACGATTATTGTTTACAACGTAGCATAGCTATGCAGTGGAAGTCGAAACGAAGAGTTTTGTACAAGACACTTGTGGTCTATTAAGTTGGGAAACAGCCACCAACAGGTTTACAAGACTACATGTGCTATATAGCCCATGCACGTCGCGTGAGATTTTCATGTTCTCTTCTCCAGCTCTCTACACATCGTCATCGATTGTTTCGCCATTGTTGCTTGCATTAGCTTGTTATTCCTTCACTGCCTAATTATTACATGTTTGTCTGTTTGTTGTATCTGCTCGTAACGGGCAACACATCGTCCGTAATTGGCGAGCACTCTGTACTCGGGGACGATTTTCCGTGCGCCACCCTATATTATTTCCCTGCGATCAGCCACACAACGCTACAGTTGGCTAAAGGTGAGGTTCTGCAGAATCACAGAAATTACTTCTGAAAGTGTGTAAGAATTCTGTAATGAATAAAAACTCTCTACTCCAGGGGGGAGGCAAGTGCCCCCTCTTGGTGCCGTCCATCCTTCAGTCACCTACACTACTAGTTTTCAGTTTTTCGTAAGAACCGTATACCAAGCACAAATGAACGGTGAACGAGTAAAAATGAACGGTTTCCAAAAAAGAACGATCAGCAGTGAACTAGTTCCCAAGGATGAACGGGTTTGCCCATCTCTACTTTGCAGCAGAACCTTCCTTCGACCCGCAGGAAGCGCCTTTAGCCACACCAGGCGGGGCGAGACGAACGGCTGCCCCGGTGAAGTATGGCGCGGCGTGGCGGCGCGCCGGCGCGCCCCTCCCATATAAAGCAGCCGGCCAGAGAGAGAGAAAAAAATCTGGCTCCTTAAGAAAGGCGGCAATCCCTTAGATTGAAACATCAACTATGTATGAGGGCGCAGCATGATTTCTATATGCATGCAAAGCGCGCCGAGAGGTCGGCCCTGCGGAATGAGCGCTTTACCCCGGCGATATGGCGGCGGGCGCACCTCGCCTCACCTCCCTGCCACACCCCCATTGTTCACGCGCCCTCCTCCGACTTCCTCCCTCCGCCTCTTCCGGCTCTCTTACTACCCTCCGCCCGCCGGCAGCCACCCATTCTCCCTCCGTCCCTCTCCGGCCGGGTTTGCTGTTTTGAATTGGAGACCTCGTTCTGCGCACACTTTGCATTCCTCGCGGGCACCACGCCCTGACTAAGGTGTATTGCCCTGCGACTGCGTGCGCACTATAAATAAAGCGTTGCCGAGTTGCTGGCTGAAACGCGGACAAGTTTTTTAATTCGTAGCCACGTGGCTGTAGCAGACTAAGGAGATCTCACTTTTCTTTTACTCATGCATAAACTCACTACTCAGTTTCCGACAGCGACGGTATTTCTATCACTAAAATTTTGTAACAATAACGTCCACAATTTTGAGCAACTACAGCTTAATCAAGACATGGAGATATTATTGCAAGTTTATTTTCTGGAAAACCTGCTGCTAGAGCTTTTAATTTCATGTCGTTGTAGATGTGCTCTTTAGTCCAGAGACTGGTTTGATGCAGCTATCCATGCTACACAATCCTGTGCAAGCTTCTTCATCTCCCAGTACCTACTGCAACGTACATCCTTCTGAATCTCTTTAGTGTATTCATCTCTTGGTCTCCCTTTACGATTTTTACCTTCCAAGCTGCCCTACGATACTAAATTGGTGATCCCTTGATGCCTCAGAATATGCCCTACCAACCGATCCCTTCTCCTAGTCAAGTTGTACCACAAATTTCTCTTCTCCCCAATTCTATTCGATACGTCCTCATTAGTTACGTGTTGTACCCATCTAATCTTCAGCACTCTTCTGTAGAGCCACATTTCGAAAGCTTCTAGTCTCTTCTTGTCTAAACTATTTATTGTCCACATTTCACTTCCATACATGGCTACAAGAAAATGGTTCAAATGGCTCTGAGCACTATGGGACTGAAATTCTGAGGTCATCAGTTCCCTAGAACTTAGAATTACTTAAACCCAACTAACCTAAGGACATCACGCACACCCATGCCCGAGGCAGGATTCGAACCTGCGACCGTAGCGGTCGCGCGGTTCCAGACTGTAGCGCCTAGAACCGCTTGGCCACCCCGGCCGGCATACATGGCTGCACTCCACACAAATACTTTCAGAAACGACTTCCTGACACTTAAATCTATACTCGATGTTAAAAAATTTCTCTTCTTCAGAAACGCTTTCCTTGCCATTCCCAGTCTACATTTTATATCCTCTCTACTTCGACCATCATCAGTTATTTTGCTCCCCAAATAGTAAAACTCCTTTACTACTTTGTCTCATTTCCTAATGTAATTCCCTCAGCATCACCCGACTTAATTCGACTACATTTCGTTTTCCTCGTTTTGCTTTTGTTGATGTTCATCTTATATCCTCCTTTCAAGACACTGTCCATTCCGTTCAACTGCTCTTCCAAGTCCTTTGCTGTCTCTGACAAAATTACAACGTCATCGGCGAACCTCGAAGTTTTTATTTCTTCTCCATGGATTCTAATTCCTACTCCGAATTTTTCTTTTGTTTCCTTTACTGCTTGCTCAATATACAGACTGAATAACATCGGGAATAGGCTACAACCCTGTCTCTCTCCCTTCTCAACTACTGCTTCCCTTTCGTGCTCCTCGACTCTTATAACTGCGATCTGGTTTCTGTACAAATTGTAAATAGTCTTTCGCTTCCTGTATTTTATCCCCGCCACCTTCAGAATTTGAAAGAGAGTGTTCCAGTCAGCGTTGTCAAAAGCTTTCTCTAAGTCTATAAATGCTAATTATTTTCTAAGATAAGCCATAGGGTCAGTATTACCTCACGTGTTCCAACATTTCTACGGAATACAAACTGATATTCCCCAAGGTCGGCTTCTACCAGTTTTCCATTCGTCTGTAAAAAATTCTTGTTAGTATTTTGCAGAGGTGGCTTACATTTAATTTCATACACATATCATTAACCTATTCCCAAAGTTATTTTTTCTTCGTCACCGTCTAGCTGCACATGGTACACAGGACAATGATGTTGTAATACCTTCATCTGACGATGAGCCTACAGAGGCTGGAAAACTAATTAATGTTACATTAAATTATAGAGAACTCACTTTCCCAGAACCGCGCTGCTGCTACGGTCGCAAGTTCGAATCCTGCCTTGGGCATAGATGCGTGTGAGGTCCTTAGGTTAGTTTAGTTGTAAGTCTAGGGGGCTGATGACCTCAGATGTTAAGTCCCATAGCGCTTAGAGTCATTTGAAACATTTTGAACTCACTGCCATTCGGCTAATATGAATTCGGCTACTATGAATTCGATAGGTCAGGTCTCGGACACTTCCGTAGGACCGATACACCCTCACAAACTTCATCAACAGGGGTCACACATCTAACGGAAACTATCAAGTATTTGTCAGATACATGTCACACAGACTCACTGATGTGTAACGATCCAAACGTGGACCAACATGCTATTCCACAGGACATCATAAGGTTTTGTGCCATCAGTGTCTACACTATGCACCACAGATAAAATTGGAATAAGCTGCATTTTATCCTCTCTGCATAAAGGAGTCTAACGAATGACAACAGGCGGATCCATTTCAGTTTTTGTTGAAGGCAAGACCCTTTCTTGATATATGGAAGAAATATCGTAAACTTTCAGCCAAAGGGCATAGTTTTGTTCAAATGCACAAAATATGTAGAAGCCTGAAGACCCTATTCAGATGTTTAACATCATTATGTGGCCCCAGTTATACAGGGTGTCCCAAAAAGAATAACCCGATTTTAAATAGAATTATTTATTAGGAAAAAGGGCTTAAAACCAACAAATTGCATACTAAATTACTCAGAAAAGACAGAAGTTTATAAAAATCCATCATAAATGCTCAATATGTCCTCCACTGGCTGCACGGACGACAACTAGCCGATAGCCGAATTCATCGGACGCCATATTGCGCGAGACTGGCTGCACGCTCCAAGTCAGCGCCCGTGGCGACATCTAGCGGATTTTTTCTGAAACTCTAGACCATGCCCATTACATCTAGCGCTGTTTCAGTTACCTAGTGACATGTCTCAATATTATTACAAGTTAATATAGGGTCATTCTGTTTGGGACAACCTGAATTATAGGGATTTCTATTGACTCTATTGGCTAATCTGATGATGATACAATTATGACTAACTACTCAGTTGCACAGAAATTGCTAACTGGTTGTGGTACGTATATACCACCCCATTGGCGTCCGACAGTTGGTAGCGGCAACGCAAATTTACCAGACGTCGATAGCGGTGGTGCGGGATCCGACAGACCCTGTGGAACACTGCTGCTGAGCTAAGTGTCCAGCGACTCCATACCGCGAGCGCCCTGTCGCGGTCCTGGCTATCACTTGTGCGTTGGTTAAGAACGCCTTTCATTATGATGCTCTTGTTGCTGTTCTATTAGCTGAATCTAGCTGCATGTTCACTTGTAGCCAGACTTCATGCACTGGGGAAGCTACCAATTAAGTACAGATTCTGTTACTTGTTCGGTAATCGTTTCTGCTCCTGTCCAGTTTGCCTAAGATGACAGATATTGCACGACTCAGCACTTCACCTTTCGTTACCTGTGTCTACGAAGAAGTACACAACAGTATACACACCCAGGCTTCAGGCACAGATAATGTGGATCAAAATAGACTGTGTTTGCATATTACAGTGTCGTATGGAAAAAAGGGAAATCGATATTTAAGTATCCAGTCTGTGCATCTGACACTAGAATCAGTAAGCAATTTTCGTACAAGTACTGATCTCTACATATAAAAGGCAACATCCTGACTGACTGAGTTACCATAGCGCAGCCCAAACCACAAAGGACACGAACTTAAAATTTCTAGAACATTTGGATCTTATACTGCAAGCATCGTTTCAAGAAATGATTCTCTGAAATTCCACTCCTAAAGGAGTGAAATAGGGGATGGAGATCATTTTTTTAAAAAAAATATCGCTATTAAGGCCATTTTGAATCTAGACCTACGAAAATTGGTATATGGTTTCTCGGTCGGAAATAAAGAAATAAATGTTTGAGCAGGAAATTTAACCCTATGGGGGTGAAATAGTGGGTGAAAACTTTTTTTGAAAATATATCATTACTTAAGTACTACTAAAGTATTTTCAAAGCTACATCGTTGAGAATTGGTATTTGACTTCTCGGTTACAAATAAAAAAATACCTCTTTCAATGTTTTTTGGAAACTGAACCCCTGAGGGGGTGAAATAGGGGTGAAGTTCTCTATGAAAATATTTTGTTATGAAAGCATTTTTAAAGCTAAATATATGATAATTTGAATTTGACTTCTCAGTTAGAAATTAAAAAATGCTAGTTTCAGCGCTTTTGGAAGTTAACCCTCTATGGAGTGAAACGAGGGATGAAAGTTTTTGTGGAAATATTTCATTGTGCAAGCATTTTTTAAGCTAAATCTATGAAAATTTGTATATAGCTTCCGTGTTAGAAATAAAACATACACATTTGACTGTTCTTGGAAATTCAACCCATGTTGTTGTTGTCGTCTTCAATCCAGAGACTGGTTTGATGCAGCTCTCCATACTACTCCATCCTGTCAAAGCTTCTTCATTTCCCAGTACTTACTGCAACCTACATCCTTCTGAATCTGTTTAGTGTATTCATCTTTTGGTCTCCCTCTACGATTTTTACCCTCCACGTTGCCCTCCAATACTAAATTGGTGATCCGTTGACGCCCCAGAATATGCCCTACCAACCGATCCCTTCTTCTAGTCAAGTTGTGCCACAAATTTCTCTTCTCTCCAATTCTGTTCAATACCTCCTCATTAGTTATATGGTCTACCCATCTAATCTTCAGCATTCTTCTGTAACACTACATTTCGAAAGCTTCAATTCTCTTCTTGTCCAAACTATTTATAGTCCACATTTCACTTCCATACATGGCTACACTCCATACAAATACTTTCAGAAACGACTTCCTGACAAATCTATACTCGATGTTAACAAATCTCTCTTCTTCAGAAACGCTTTCCTTGCCATCATTGCCAGTCTACATTTTATATTTTCTCTACTTTGACCATCATCAGTTATTTTGCTCCCCAAATAGCAAAACTCATTTACTGCTTTAAGTGTCTCATTTCTTAATTTAATTCCTGCAGCATCACCCGATTTAATTCGACTACATTCCATTATCCTCGTTCTGCTTTTGTTGATGTTCATCTTATAGCGTCCTTTCAAGACACTGTCCATTCCGTTCAACTGCTCTTCTAGGTCCTTTGCTGTCTCTGACAGAATTACAATGTCCTCAGCGAACCTCAAAGTTTTTATTTGTTTTCAATGGATTTTAGGTGAAATAGGGCCAGACTGATTCCAAACTCTTCATCACCCTGCCCAAATTACTAAGAATAGGAACTTAGGTTTAGAGAGGGTGTGGATCTTATGCTGTAGGCATAGTTGGGACTGTCTGAAATTCCGCACCGAAGGGGCTGAAATAGGAGAGGAAAGGCTTTTCCAAAGTATGTCACTATTAAAGGAATTTTGTAGCTAGAACTACGAAAACTGATATTTGGTTTCTTAGTCAGAAAGTAAAAATTACGTGTTTGAGGATTTTTGGAAATTCAACCCCTAAAAAGGGGGCAGAGTAGTGGGTAAAACGTTTTCTGAAAGTAAATAATTAGTAAAGACTACTAAAGGATTTTTTAGCATTACATCTATGACAACTGGTATTTGACTTCTCTGTTGGAAATTTAAAAAATAAGTGTTTCAATGTTTCTGGAATTCAGCCACTAAGGAAATGCAATTGGAGATGAAAATTTTTAAGGGAATATTTCGTTACATTAAAAGTAAATTTATGAAAATAGGGATGTCACTTCTCGGTTAGGTATAGGTGATGAAAGTTGCTACGGGAATATCTCCACAAGAACGCAAAAGAATCGCTTTTTCGTCAGAAGTAGAATCGGGAAAGACCGTGCTTATATGGCCTTAATTATTGTGAAAAGTGTAGAAGATATTGCAATTTGTGAACAACATAAAAATCCGATTAAATAAAAGAAAAAAGTCTGCAGACCATACAGTCTACACAAGCGAAGCAACGGGCAATAAGCTAGTTTCTCAATAATTATTTCACCACTAAACTAATATGTATTAAAACGTCCCCTTTGAAAAAATTAATGAATTACTGTGCTGATAAACCTGTTACATTGTTTGATTTTCAAACAGCTGAGCAGATCTGTACGTAGTCAGACATTTCGCCCTTTACCTATTCTGATCAACACTAAACTGACACACAATATTTTTAGCGCTACGCAATCTGACTTTCAATAATCCCTACAAAAGAATGGCCCTGACTAACATTAAACTATACCTTTCACAAATCACTTACATCACAAAAATCTTCGTTACTCGAACTACTGCAATACAGCGAGCGCCACTACTGCCAACTAAATAAAAGATTCAAACTACTGAAGGCACTAACTACTGATACGCATAGTTACCAAATGAAAGATTTTGACAGAGAACAAACAATGTATTTACCTTAATAGTGTTCAAAAGTCATAATATATAGCAGTTCATGACATCCATTCTTACAAATTTACTGTCTCTGATGGACACACGTCCAGACCATCCGCTCTCAAAACTTCGCTATTTCTCTCCCCACATCCACCACTGCTGGCGGCACACCTCCAGCTGCGCAACGCTACGCGTTGTTCACATCCAACTGCCCAACACTACAAAAGCGAATATTACACAATGCTAACCAGCCACAGACTGCACACAGCATAGCCAGTGATTTTCATACAGAGCGCTACGTGGCGTTACCAATATAAAAACCTAAACAGCTTACTTACATAGCCCCCACGCTCCCCACAAAAAATTTTACAAATTGTTTTGGGCAGTGGCCAATACAGATTTTAAGAAATTTTTCATAATTACAATAACAAAGATATCCAATGCACACACTTAATGTTACACTGTTGGTCAAAAGCTAAAATTTTCTCACAGTCCATAAAGACAGTCCTCATGATTCATCACAGTAAAATAGCAGTGTTTTTTTTTCAAACTCTGAGGAGTAGAAGAAAATGCACACGGAAGTAGTGGATTTCCATGCAGTCTTGAAGAAGTAGTGTTGTCCTTCCAACGGAAAGACAGTGCTGACTCTTGACATGCAGACAGGTAATGGTCCACAACAGAGCAAACCCACCGCCGAGTCAGTCGATGTTTTGAAGAATATTGGTAGGTAGTTTATCACAGAGCAGACCCACTGTAGTCCTGGTAGAGATTACGGTATTGGTGGGCCACCAGAGGTGCAGACCCACTGCAGTCCTTGTAGAGACCGCCAGCAGCCATCTGTTGCGACTGTGCAGGTGCACAATCACCGTCGAAGAGTCTTGCGGACAATATAGCAAGTCCATGAACCACCACTTGTGCACTCACAAAATTTTTGGGATTGCCCTTAGAACCAGCAATGCTGTTAACCAGTCTCTTGCTGAATTATTAACACACATGTAAACACTAACAGTCCCAACTTCTCACATACTGTGCATATATTATGACCATCAGAAATGTGTGCAGTGAAATGAGTGCTTACAAGTTACTTAATTTGATGAACTGGTGTCCATTACAATTTTATTACATGAGATCACAATTACAAAGATACAAAATACATCATTAAAGAACATAACAGTACAGATAACATTTGTAGTAACACAGGCTTTACAAAAGAATAGAAATAAACATATACATCAGTGTTACAGGAATTATGACATAAGTAAATACATAAAAGATTGGAATAACTTTTGAAACATAAACTTCACACATGAGCAACAAAACAGAATAAATAATGTCTAAACATCTTTACAAAGTAAATAACATATCAGAAAAATTCTACAACATAAATCTTATGTAAACACATAAATACAGGAAGAACACAAATACACAAGGGTGCACAAACTCATAGTGGAATAATACAAAAGGAATGGACAGGTATCGTTTTCAGAGTAAGATTTGGTACTGCAGTCCAACCCAAAACTTCATTCCATAGATCTTTCCTCTTATTTCAACATTCGTTTCCACCAAAAAAAAGTCCTATCCAAGCATGCTTTCTGTATTTATATTTTCACATGTTTCTTACCTCATTATTTATTTTCCATTATCTTACTTCATCATTTATTTCCAAGAAAATCCTACCTAAACCTGTTGTCCCTAAACCCTACTTTTTTGTTCATATCCTCTTTCAAAATACTTTTTTGGCCAAACCATTTTCTTATAGCTTCTCAATGCATTTCTTCCAATTCATAACTCGTTCTCTTATATAACCTAACCCATCTTAAGCTAACTTAAATCTACTGAGCTCAGATGCATAAACTAAGGGACGAGGCAATGCAGCAGCACAAAACAATTAACACAAACAGCAATGACAAAAAATGGAAACTGGCAAAGCAAGCAGCAGTATATCTAAATTAGCAAAGCAAATGGAACATTACAATTAATATGAGCCAATGTGCAGTAACAAGAAAAATAAATCAGTAAAACTGGCTTAACAGAGTAATACAAAGTGACATTCAGTACCACTATGCCTGGCAAACAGCAGCCGCAAATGCAATAACATATCCCTAACTATGTCATAGCTCAAGCAGAAAAAATAGTACACTAAAGACTACAATGCAGATAAGGGAAACGTCTATTCACATCTTAGTGTCTATGTCATTAAAGTGGTGCACCACAACAAGTTATTCTACCAAAAAAATTGCCAAGTAGTTGAAAAGAAAATTATGTATGCAGTTACTGTTATTAGTCCCTTCTTATTGTTCTTTCCTTTTCAAGTGCTTCTTTTTCGAAGAATTGGGATCATAAAATTATTATTTAATAGATCTGTTGACAGAAAGTGTTCACATTAGTAAATGCATTAAATTTTGTTTTATAAAACCAATGTTGCAACACAGCTAGAAACCAGATAAAATGAAATAAGCAACTATGTAAAGCAAACCATAAAAATATCATTCAATAGTCATGGGCATTTCGTAAGTAGAAATTCTCTCAATTCTCGTAGAAAGACACTTGTCATAATCAGGTGTGCAGATGTAAGAATATTTCCCATCAATTCATAAGCATTTCAGTAAGTAGCACAAAGTACAATATGTTTCCAAGTAATGAGTGTGTCGTATTTGCGATGCTTTCTACAGAGGAATGTCCATAGCGAGGTTAATGGCCTCTTTTTTTTCTCACCTAATAGCTTTTTCTCCAGGCGACTGGCCCAGCTGGATGCCCACAATGCATTACGTCAAGGTCACTTAGCTTTCTTACCGAAATATTTACGACACCAGTTTACACTGCAGTGAAATCCTCATAGAAAAATTTCACAGATCGAGAATTTGCGTTAAAAATTTGTAGAAACAAATTCCTATAAACATAACAGTGTCCAAAAAATTATCATCGGCAATGTGATACATTCACGCATATAGACACATTTCATAACTCTTTAAAGTACGATTCTTGGTTTCCAACATCCTTTTTCACAAATCAGAGCCCCTAACCACTACTCATTATTCCTTACCTTATTACACATATACATATTAGTAGACACTTCTTCAATATTTCATCATAATAAATACATAGCATACTCAGATGATGAAGAAATTGATGAAATGTATGATGAGATAAAAGAAATTATTCAGGAAGTGCAGGGAGACGAAAATTTAAGAGTCATGGGTGACTGGAATTCGAGAGTACGAAAAGGGAGAGAAGGAAACATAGTGGGTGAATATGGATTGGGGGAGAGAAATGAAAAAGCAAGCCATCTGGTAGAATTTTGGACAGAGCATAACTTAATCATAGCTAACACTTGCTACAACAATCATAAAGGAAGGTTGTGTATATGGAAGAATCCTGGAGATACTCGAAGGTATAAGATAGATTATGTAATGGTAAGACAGAGATTTAGGAACCAGGTATTAAATTGTAAGACATTTCCAGGGGCAGATGTGGAGTCTGACCACAATCTATTGGTTATGAACTATAGATCAAAACTGAATAAACTGCAAAAAGGTGGGATTTTAAGGAGATGGGACCTGGATAAACTGACTAAACCAGAGGTTGTACAGAGTTTCAGGGAGAGCATAAGGGAACAATTGACAGGAATGGGGGAAAGAAATACAGTAGAAGAAGAATAGGTAGCTCTGAGGAATGAAGTAGTGAAGGCGGCAGAGGATCAAATACGTAAAAAGACAAGGGATAGTAGATATCCTTGGGTAACAGACGAAATATTGAATTTAATTGATGAAAGGAGAAAATATAAAAACGCAGTACATGAAGCAGACAAAAAGGAATACAAACGTCTCAAAAATGAGATTGACAGGAAGTGCAAAATGGCTAAACAGGGTTGGCAAAAGGACAAATGTAAGGATGTAGAGGCTTATCTCACTAGGGGTAAGATAGATACTGCCTACAGGAAAATTAAAGAGACCTTTGGAGAAAAGAGAACCACTTGTATGAATGTCGAGAGCTCAGATGGAAACCCAGTTCTAAGCAAAGAAGGGAAAGCAGAAAGGTGGAAGGAGTACATAGAGGGTCTATACAAGGGCGATGTACATGAGGACAATATTATGGAAATGGAAGAGGATGTAGATGAAGATGAAATGGGAGATACGATACTGTGTGAGGAGTTTGACAGAGCACTGAAAGAACTGAGTCGAAACAAGGCCCTGGGTGTAGACAACATTCCATTGGAACTACTGACGGCCTTGGGAGAGCCAGTCCTGACAAAACTCTACCATCTGGTGAGCAAGATGTATGAGACAGGAGAAATACCCTCAGACTTCAAGAAGAATATAATAATTCCAATCCCAAAGAAAGAAGGTGTTGACAGATGTGAAAATTACCGAACTATCAGTTTAATAAGTCACTGCTGCAAAATACTAACGCGAATTCTTTACAGACGAATGGAAAAACTGGTATAAACCGACCTCGGGGAAGATCAGTTTGGATTCCGCAGAAATGTTGGAACACGTGAGGCAATACTGACCCTACGACTTATCTTAGAAAATAGATTAGGGAAAGGCAAACATACGTTTCTAGCATTTGTAGACTTAGAGAAAGCTTTTGACAATGTTGAGTGGAATACTCTCTTTCTAATTTTAAAGATGGCGGGGGTAAAATACAGGGTGCGAAAGGCTATTTACAATTTGTACAGAAACCAAATGGCAGTTATAAGAGTCAAAGGTCACGAAAGGGAAGCAGCGGTTGGGAAGGGAGTGAGACAGTGCTGTAGCCTCTCCTTGATGTTATTCAATCTGTATAATCAGCAAGCAGTAAAGGAAACAAAAGAAAAATTCGGAGTAGGTATTAAAATCCATGGAGAAAAAATAAAAACTTTGAGGTTCGCCGACGACATTGTAATTCTGTCAGAGACAGCAAAGGACTTGGAAGAGCAATTGAACGGAATGGACAGTGTCTTGAAAGGAGGATATAAGATGAACATCAATAAAAGCAAAACGAGGCTAATGGAATGTTGTCAAATTAAATCAGGTGACGCTGATGGAATTAGATTAGGACATGAGACACTTAAAGTAGTAAAGGAGTTTTGCTATTTGGGGAGCAAAATAACTGATGATGGTCGAAGTAGGGAAGATATAAAATGTAGACTGGCAATGGCAAGGAAAGCGATTCTGAAGAAGAGAAATTTGTTAACATCGAGTATAGATTTAAGTGTGAGGAAGTCGTTTCTCAATGTATTTGTATGGAGTGTAGCCATTTGTATGGAAGTGAAACATGGACGATAAATAGTTTAGACAAGAAGAGAATAGAAGCTTTTGAAATGTGGTGCTACAGAAGAGTGCTGAAGATTAGATGGGTAGATCATGTAACTAATAACGAGGTATTGAATAAAATTGGGGAGAAGAGGAGTTTGTGGCACAACTTGACTAGAAGAAGGGACCAGTTTGTAGGACATGTTCTGAGGCATCAAGGGATCACAAATTTAGCATTGGAGGGCAGCGTGTTGGGTAAAAATCGTAGAGGGAGACCAAGAGATGAATACACTAAGCAGATTCAGAAGGATGTAGGTTGCAGTAAGTACTGGGAGATGAAGAAGCTTGCACAGGATAGAATGGCATGGAGAGCTGCATCAAACCAGTCTCAGGACTGAAGGCAACAACAACAACAACAACAATCAAATTCCTCATATATAATCAGCTTATTGATCATAAACATACCTCAACAGCATAAAACACATAGTCATCGTAATAATAACATCATATCACCTCAATCAAAATTCAAGAATGTCGTAGCTTTCTGCAATAATTTCAAAACCTAAAAAAAATTCTCTGCTCATTTCAATAGTGTCATCTACCTCAAACGTACTTTAAAAATCATGATCCCATACCAAATACATTATTCAAAGCTCTCATAGTATCACAATGGTTCCAAAAAAATATGAACCGTTCACAAAGTACAGACAAAATACAATTTCATATGTGTGAAGTTATCCAACTGCGTAATTGCGTAAACATGTGTAACTGACGTGGTAAAAAAATTTTTGTTTCTCTGTTAAATATTCAGATAGCTGTGTAATTCTGTCTTACAGAAATATGGTACCGATGTGTAAAGTTGTATAAGCAAATACCATATTAGCTAGGGCTCCTTGTGCTTTCCAAACATATGGTACACAAAGTAAGCGTGTACCCCCTGAGGTGTTACAGATTACAGCAATGGAATAAAATGTATCACGGAAAACTTTCTTTGTAATTCAAAAATCTTTAAAAATAAATGTTTTATGTACAAAATTAATCACTCAACTGCGTGGCCTGTCGCACTAAATGTGCGTCTTGCTGTAAGATAATTCTGTGGAAGTGTCGTAGTTATCGTCCTCTGTAAGAAAAGTTCTGCTGAAGTCAATGTACTCACCTCATCATAAACAAAAGTGAAATGCTTTGCTTATAGATATCGTAATTATTACGCTTATTGCCGTGATGAAGAAAGTACTGTACTGTAACGTATTGTTGTGCTATGGAAAAGGCTGTCTCATTGTAGCTATACTACGAAACTTACTACTAAAACATGTTTTACTTTCCAGAAGAATTCAGAAAAACTGTGCGGATATGAAACAGATACAGCACAAGAGCAACAATGTAAATTGTGTCACACATTAGTAGCGTCGTGATAATAATCATGTAGCTGTCAAAGAAGCCAAATACTAAGTCATCTTTAATCTCACAGAAAGTACTTCAAATAATGAATGTATTTTCAAGTAAACCAAAATGTTGCATTAAAATCTCATTAGCAGTATATGATCTAAGTATGTAAGCCTTATAGTCATTACGTAATAGTGCAACTAACAAGCAAGAATGTACACACACAGTAACACTGTGTCCTCTGTTCACTATCACAATGCAGTGGTAATTACTGTCTAAATATGTTCCCTAGGTTCTAGACTGGATAGTTAACTTCAAAACATTGTTGCATGATAACAGTTTGTAAGTGTGACAAAGCGTACTATTAGCGTGAGGTGAAAAATTTTATGGCAAAGACTAAGTTAAAAAGTAGATTATCTCTCAATAAACGATTTTACAAGTGAAATGTGGTGCAATCTTTTACCCTTTCTAGTACGCAGTGTTTCAACTTGAACGCAATTATCATGCGGTAGAAGTCGGGAAAGAATACTGGAATTTTTCTCAAGGTTAGCGTCTATGTTATTTTTTTCTGAGCCAGCTGCCGCACGTGAGTGCCTGCGGTGCGAGTCATTGCCTATTGTCTCTTTGTTGTCTCGCATCGTTACTGGGATTTGGAGGTCTAACTTTTACATATTCACCTTGTCGAGAGGTCCCTGCCCTGTTTGAAACCCGCCAGTTCTGATTAAATTCCGGTCTGTTGTTAAGATTATATCGTCTGTCGTCATGTCGGTAGTTGCTGTAATTTTTTTCTTGTGGGTCACGTGGTGGAGAATTTCTCCACGAGTCGTAACTGCATGATGAACTGTTGCGTCTGAAATTATTCTGTCTCCCTTGATAAATAATTATTTTGGTTCCCATATTGTCTGTTTCTCTGATTGTCTCTGTGATAGTCATTACCGCGGAGTGGTGATCTTTCCCTGTAATTATTACTACTCTGCCAACGGTTGTCATACGGGTGGTGTCTGTTTTGGTCACGATTTACGTTGCAAGAATAGTCTTGATGTCTCCAGTTATTATTTTTTTCATCGCGGAATTGTGACGGATGTGACCTGTAATTGTTGTGTTCCTGTTTTCGCGTCCCGCGATTGTCAGTGTCAATTTCCAATTCTTTTAAGGGTCCCTGAAAAGCTTCAATGTCGTCTTTGCAACGTCCTGCCAAAATAATGTGTCGTAAATGTTCAGGCAATTTGATTAAGCAAATGCGGATGAGGTCTGAGGGGCTGTATGGGTTTGACAGGTACTGATTCTTGTGCAACATGTCTTCAAAATGTTTCACAAGACTGGAAAATTCAGATAGATCAAAATGTTTCATCATTGTGATGCTATGTTTTACTCTGTATTGTGTAGATTGAGACCAATATGCTGAGAGGAAGGCATGATAAAATTCTCCTTCACTGTGACAATCGTGAATGACCGATCGCATTCTTACAGCTGGTTCATTCTCTAAGTAGCCACACATAATTTCCAACCTGTGCTCCAATGACCAGTTGGGACTAAACCAATGAGAGAATTGATTGAGCCATGCTTGTGGATGAATGTCGTTGCCAGAATTCTTAAATGTTTTGAATTTACGTGTAGTAATGAACAGCTTATAGTCAAAATCATCATGTCGGCGAGTCGCATATCGGTGATTGTTACTTCGTTTCGGCGGTTCCATCTCAAAATTCGGTGTACCCTGCCAATTTCTTTCATGATTTCCGAAGTGCCCTGTGTTATTATTTTGTCTCTGTTCCGTATTTCTGTGTCCCTCTTCCTGTGTTTGAGCGCGAGTCTCCTCTGAAATATGTAATTATTGTATTATTTGTGTCAACTGATCTTGTACTTCCCGGATTTCGCTTTTGTGTTGCGTATTAATTTGATTCCGATTTTGTTTGAATTTCCTAATTTGTTCGTACTCTTCTGTATCATTAAAGAGTACCGGTCTTGTGTCATCCAGACTATCATCTACCTTCGTAGATAAATTATTTAGCTGGTCCGAAAGTTCGACTATTTTATCTGATAATGAACTAATTTCCTCCATGTGTCTTTCTGAACGAATTTTCAGAGTATCTACTGTGTCCTTTAAGATTTCCTGAGTTTTTGCAAGTAGCGTAACCGAATCGGTAGATGCAACTGAGTCAATTTTAGCCCGCAAGGTCTCATGATTTTCATGAACAATAGTTTGCTGTTCTTTGCTGGCTGTTTCATGATTCTGTAATGCATTTTCATGCCGCGAAAAAATAGGTTGAAAATGCTCACAAATTTGTGTTTTTACGTCATCACAGAATTTTTGACATTTCGATTCGATTTTATGTAATTCAGTTGTTAAATCTTCACGTGTTTGCTCAAGCTTGGTGTCTAAATTTTGAAGCTGTTGCTGTGTTTGTCTCTGATTTTGTTCCATTGTGTCTAACTTTTAAAGCTTCTGCCCATTTGTTGTATTAATTGTAAAAACAATGCACTGGTGTCTGAAACATGTTCCTCAGTGATTTTCGGCAGTGAATTTGCACCGGCAACATTCACATTTTGACAAGCAGAAAATGTGTCTTGACTTATAAGAGAAAACGGTGAGAACGCAAAACCTGAATCTTCAGTATTTGCAATATTGTGTCCTGTCATTTCGGATTCCTGAGGCGAGGTATTGCCGACCGATCGATGGATAATGCTTCCCTGTTGACTAATTGTTTCACTGCCTACACCATTATTTGCAGCCCGCTCCATTTCCCTATGCACAGTTACCAAATTACTAGTATGAACGTTAGTTAATTCATTACACGGTGGCGCTAACACACTGCTTTCATCTTCACTGTCATTTCTCAGTTGTTTTTTTTTTTGAGCCTAGTATTACGTGTTTCACACGCCATTATTGTCACAATATTTCACACGACAACACAGAAAAGCACAATTTGCAGAGCAAAATAAGAAACCACATTAACATAGCATTGAAAATAATATCCCGTTAATTGCAAGCGCAGCTGCGAAATACTTGGTGCAAATCTACATGCATGCCACAACTGTTTTACTGTATAACAATGAAAAACTTCAATTACAAAGGAAATTCTCTGTATAATTACGCGCTAGCAACAGACAATAGCTACACTAATTACAGAAACTACAAGAAAAAAATCAGAAGATTCCAGTGAGGTATCCTCGAGTAAGGGTCGACATATGAAACGTCCCCTTTGAAAAATTAGTGAATTACTGTGCTGATAAACCTGTTACATTATTTGATTTTGAAACAGCTGAGCAGAACTGAACGTACTCAGACATTTCGCCCTCTTACCTATTCTGATCAACACTAAACTGACACACAATATTTTTAGCGCAACACTAAACTGACACACAATATTTTTAGCGTAACTTTCAATAATCCCTACAAAAGAATGGCCCTGACTAACACTAAACTATACCTTTCACAAATCACTTACCTCACAAAAATCTTCGTTACTAGAACTACTGCAATACAGCGAGCGCCACTACTGCCAACTAAATAAAAGATTCAAACTACTGAAGGCACTAACTACTGATACGCATAGTTACCAAATGAAAGATTTTGATAGAGAACAAACAATGTATGTACCTTAATAGTGTTCAAAAGTCATAATATATAGCAGTTCATGACATCCAGTCTTACAAATTTACTGTCTCTGATGGACACACGTCCAGACCATCCGCTCTCAAAACTCCGTCATTTCTCTCCCCACATCCACCACTGCTGGCGGCTCACCTCCCGCAACGCTACGCGTTGTTCACATCCAACTGCCCAACACTACAATAGCGAATGTTACAACAATGCTAACCAGCCACAGACTGCACACAGCGCAGCCAGTGATTTTCATACAGAGCGCTACGTGGCGTTACCAATATAAAAACCTAAACAGCTTACTTACAGTATGAGGGTTGTCCAGAAACGAATGCAATGTATTTTTTCTTCAACAATTCTTTATTGAACATAATGAGAATAACACGAAAGAATGGTGTTTTATCTACACAAACAGTTTTTCCACGTAATCTCCTCGGGCCTTCCTCCAGCGCGTAACAACGGCGTGTATGGCCTGTCGGTACCAATCCTTGTCGTGGTGGCGGATCCAGTGCTTCAGTGTGTGAATCGCTTTCTCATCGCCCTCAAAATGTCTTCCACGAATGGCACCCTTTAATGGTCCAAGCAAGTGGAAGACCGAGGAGGCTAAGTCAGGTGTGTTAGGTGTGACAGTCGTGGATGGTCTCCCTGACCGCTGTAAATCGTGGAGCTGCGCCGAACCGCTTTCTGATGACCTCATCCTTCGTGCCCAGCAACTAACTGTACTTCTGTCGACATCAGATGCACCATAGACTTTGCAAAAGCGTTTGTGAATATTCCCCACAGTTTCTTCCTCTGCAGACTGAAATTCAGTGACGGCACGTTGCTTGTAACGTACATCACCGACCGAGGCCACTTTGGAACTGTCCTACAGCTACGCTATCTGTCGGATTGACGGAAACTTGGGACGCTCACTCAGGAGGCTTCATATAATACTCACGTAACGTTTCGCATTCGTAGCATTGTTGTCGGCTGAGAAAAGAAGACGCTGCATTACTTTCTGGACAACCCTTGTATATGTGCAACAGTACCAGTGGGATATGGTAAGAGTTGACCACGACATCATAATGAAACTAACGATCTGAATTCCTTGTCTCCATCAATTTGAAAGTCATATCATCATCGTCGAGTGCATTCCTCATTCGTAATGGATGGTAACTTGATGGAATCTGAATTTCGTACCTTACAGAGTTGCAGATGATGTTGCTTTACATAATACAAAGTACAGTACCTGTCAGTGAAGTTCAGTGAACTGCGAAGTAACTAAACGAACGTGTGTACCAAACACGTGTGCGTGCTCTAACGATATATTCCTCCTGTGCAGCAGAGTTGCTACGGACTAGTATCTTCTATGCGCGGAACAGACCGCAAGACGAGAGATGATGTTGGCGCTTACAACTCAAAGGTGCAGCGTGTAATATATGAGCCGGCCGGAGTGGCCGAGCGGTTCTAGGCGCTACAGTCTGGAACCGCGCGATCGCTACGCTTGCAGGTTCGAATCCTGCTTCGGGCATGGATGTGTGTGATGTCCTTAGGTTAGTTTGGTTAAAGTAGTTCTAAGTTCTAGGGGACTGATGACCTCAGAAGTTAAGTCCCATAGTGCTCAGAGCCATTTGAACAATTTTTTTGTAATATATGAAATCGTACCCAAGAGGACAGAGTATAAAATTATGAACACGTCTCTAACACCGGTTTTGGACTGCTAATGATAACAGTCCACATGTTGTAAAAACTTAATCTATTTGCGAAATACATACTTACATGCATCTAATCACAAGTTTTGTTAGAGTGTTCAAAATCCCAGCAACCTGGTCAAACTGTATGAATACAGACGTAATAGTCTTATTTTAAGCCACTTGCCCTCGTCGCATGTCGGCCGCTATGTACGTCGCTTAAGCTACATATAAGCATATTCATTCAGACAGAAGACGTATCTATCAGGGTAACGATGTTTTATTATACACATAGAGAAACATGGTGACAAGTTCTGTGGAAGGTAATACGTCTTCGAAATAGTGTCAATTCTATAGAGCAAGGTGGACGCTCAACAAGAATTCAAGAAGAGGCAGGTAGTGCCGTAGAGAGAGCGCCCGTGGCACCACAGCAAATGGAATATTTCGTTGTGCCTCCTTATTGGGATTTTATCGGAGTTGTTGTCAGACCGAGATACGGCTTTTATCTCACTTTAATCTAATTCATACCACGTAGAAAGAGCTACGACTATTTGTTCTGTTATACTTTCTAAGTACGTAGGTTACCTGTAAAAATATGCAAAGTGCTAATAGGTAATTACATTAATAACAAATAAATGCAACATATTTATAAATAAATAATGCAACATATTTTTTCTCGTCAAATTTAAGTTGAAAAGATACAGAAATTGTTGTGGGACGTCGTGGAATATTTCTGCTTCAGCTTCTATTGTTTTATGAAGTTACGATAGGAAGCGGCGCTATACGTAGCCTTCAAAATGGCGTCTGCAACGGAGGTGCGTCCCAAGCAGAGAGCTGTTATCTATTTCCTTGACAGGGAACCATAGCATCGCACATATTCATAGCCACATGGAGGTTGTGTACACAAGTCTAGCAGTGTACAAAAGCACGGCGAGTTGTTGGCGAGGCGTCCGTCATCATCGCAACAACGTTCCAAGATGCTACTCCAGGCGGATGTAAAAATGAATGTGCGCAACGGAAAATAATAAACGCTAAAATGGTGATTTGGTCCTGTCTGACTACCCACTGAAGCAGATCTTAGGATCTCTTAATGCTCCTTTTAACATATAAATTACAATATAAACATAAATGAATGATTAAGGCAACTACACTACCGGCCATTAAAATTCCTACACCACGAAGATGACGTGCTACAGACGCGAAATTTAACCGACAGGAAGAATATGCTGTGGTATGCAAATGACTACCTTTTCAAAGCATTCACACAAGGTTGGCGCCGGTGGCAACACCTACAACGTGCTGACACGAGGAAAGTTTCCAAACGATTTCTCATACACAAACAGCAGTTGACCGGCGTTGGCTGGTGAAACGTTTTGTGATACCTCGTGTAAGGAGGAGAAATGCGTGCCATCAAGGTTCTGATTTTGATAAAGGTCGGATTGTAGCCTATCGCGATTGCGGTTTATCGTATCGCGACATTGCTGCTCTCGCTGGTCGAGATCCAATGACTGTTAGCAGAATATGGAATCGGTGGGTTCAGGAGGGTAGTACGGAACACCGTGCTGCATGCCAACGGCTTCGTATCACTAGCAGTCGAGACGACAGGCATCTTATCCGCATGGCTGTAATGGATCGTGCAGCCACGTCTCGATCCCTGAGTCAGCAGATGGTGACGTCTGCAAGACAACAACCATCTGCACGAACAGTTCGACGACGTTTGCAGTAGCATGGACTATCTGCTCGGGAACCATGGCTGAGGTTACCCTTGACGCTGCATCACAGACAGGAGCGCCTGCGATGGTGTACTTAACAGCGAACCTGGGTGCACGAATGGCAAAACGTAATTTTTTCGGATTAATCCAGGTTCTGTTTACAGCATTATGATGGTCGCATCCGTGTTTGGTGACGTCGTGGTGAACGCACATTGGAAGCGTGTATTCGTCATCGCCATAGTGGTGTATCACCTGGCGTGATGGTATGGGGTGCAATTGGTTACACCTCTCGGTCACCTCTTGTTCACATTGACGGCACTTTGAACAGTGGACGTTACATTTCAGATGTGTTACGACCCGTGGCTCTACCCTTCATTCGATCCCTGCGAAACCCTACATTTCAGCAGGATAATGCACGACCGCATGTTGCAGGTCCTGTACGGGCCTTTCTGGATACAGAAAATGTTCGACTGCTGCCCTGGCCAGCACATTCTCCAGATCTCTCACCAATTGAAAACGTCTGGTCAATGGTGGCCGAGAAACAGGCTCGTCACAATACGCCAGTCACTACTCTTGATGAACTGTTGTATCGTGTTGAAGCTGCAGGGGTAGCTGTACCTGTATACGCCATCCAATGTCTGTTTGAGTCAACGCCCAGGCGTATCAATGTCATTATCAAGGCCAGAGGTGTTTGTTACGGGTACTGATTTCTCAGGATCTATGCACCCAAACTGCGTGAAAATGTAATCACATGTCAGTTCTACTACAATATATTTGTCCAATGAATACCCATTTATCATCTGCATTTCTCCTTGGTGTAGCAATTTTAATGGCCAGTAGTGTAATTCTACTAAATGATAAACGTTGCTGTGCAATGTATACTTATTATAGATTAAAATTAACCCTTTAAGTACAATTGTCTATATTTCCTAACTAAAATTATTAATCAATTGCCCATCTCTGCCCATTATTATGACTGTGCGGTCTAATATCACTAACGCGAAATGACTGACACCGTCCACGTACCAAACACTAGATGATCTACGGTGGTGTGGAACCTCGGTGGAAATAAACTAACGTGATCACAGCTTTTTAGCTTCATAGCCCTAATAAGCCGAAGCAATTTGCGATATCACCGTAAGTGCTGCGTCCGGTGCGTCGAAGTGATTGTTCTCCTACTCGCAACTCTAGCCACATATAAGCTCTTTCTAACACTAGGGCAGCAGAAGGTGGTCCTATGACTAATATACTCCAATGTTGTCTTCCCCTCTCTGTGTTCTACTGACGAGAAACGCGAACTCCCAGCCACAAGGACGGAGTTCAGATAACACCTCAACAAGTATAGGCAGAAGAAGTGCTCTCAACTAATGAACGCTGTGTACCCAATGACGACTTCCAACCCGGAGGTGAAGTCCAGAATCGTATAGGTTCGCAACAGCACATCGCCTAACTGTTCTAACTACAATCTCTCCTGAGAGCAAAGACAGCAAGACCGTCTCTACCAACAAAGCTGATACCGAGCGACCGTCACACAGGGGCGCACACAACGGAAGACTTCGTCTCTCCACCGCTGGCTTCCCAGCAAGGCTCGGCTCCCCAATCTCGTAATTTCGAAAACGAATTATATTCCCGAAACCACAGAATATTCTTCCTCTCTACAGATTTTTCTGAACGCCGACCAACCACATTTTAGTCTTTTGTCGTCCAGCGCGGAAAGTTTGCGAGGAAAAACCTACACTCGTACAATGGTACGCTTCCGAGTAAAAATCCTTGGAAATAACCCAGCCTGTGTGGTTTCCGAGGTGCCGCTTCTTCGTTCCTCTCACCTGCGTCCAAGATTAGCAGAGTTCTCGGTTATCCTTCCAGTCCTGCTACAATAGCGGCCGACTGTCACCCTATCGTGCTCCAGAGCTAAGGTGCCACCACTTCTGTCTAGCTGCTTCCTGTTTTTAAGCAGGGCCAAACCTGCAAGGGCCTTCCACCCAGAGATTGGGTTCTGCCTGCCGTTTCATCTCCACTGGCGTTGCAATAATGAAGACAATCCGTCACCTTTCATGCAATAAGCGTTAGCAATTATGTACAAGGCGTACGTGAGAATGTCAGTTTCCTGTCAATATTCATATATACGATATACAACCTATCAAATGATACCTAATTGTGGTTGTAGTTCACGGAAAAGTATGTGGATGAGTGTAAGGTGCGAAAGTATAGCCACCTCACAAGGTCGCGCTAACCTGCCGGCCAGACAAAGAATCACTGCAATGTTGGAACGTGCGGACACTCTCATTCGAGGTGGTCGATGGACCACAATCAAACAGCTCACTGCTCAACTGGACATTTCCTTGATAATTCTGACACACCAAGTGGGCTACTCAAAGGCTATACCCGCTGGGTTCGTCGCCGCCTAACGGAAGACTACAAAGACCAAGAAAGGTCCATCTGTTCGGAGTTGCTTGCACGATACGAGGCTGATTGTGGCACTTTTTCGTCGTACTTCTTCGCAAATGGTGAAACATGGGTTCATCACTTCGAACCGGAAAAAAATGCCGTCCACAGAGTGGCGCCACACCACTTATCCTCCGAAGGGAAACTTCTAACCCGAATCATCAGCCGCAAAGTCATGGAGACGGTTTTCCGTGACCCCGAAGGGGCTATTCTGTTAGATATCCTCCCTCATAGTGCAACGGTCAAATGGCTCAAATGGCTCTGAGCTCTATGGGACTTAACATCTATGGTCATCAGTCCCCTAAAACTTAGAACTACTTAAACCTAACTAACCTAAGGACATCACACAACACCCAGTCATCACGAGGCAGAGAAAATCCCTGACCCCGCCGGGAATCGAACCCGGGCGTGGGAAGCGAGAACGCTACCGCACGACCACGAGCTGCTGACTGCAACGGTCAACTCGGACGTGTATTGTGCTATCATCAGGTAACTTAAGAAACGACTTCAGAGTGTTCGTCTTCACAAAAATGCATACGAACTACTTCTCCATGACAAGCGTCAAAGAAGTCTGCGCGCCAGAGAGGAGACCACAAAATTTCATTGGACTGCTCTTCCCCATCAACTCTACAGCCCAGATCTGGCACCTTTCGACTTCTATCTCCTTGGCCCAATGAAGGGCGCATTCGCGGTTAGCGGTACTTGGATGATGAGGAGGTTACTGATCAAGCAAGACGTTAGTTCTGACGTCAACCAGCACAGTGGTACCATGTGGGCATACAGACACTTCCGGTGAGGTGGCGTAAGACCGTCGTATTGAACGGAGATTATATTGAAAAATATGGTTTTGTAGCCAGAAGAGTTGGGAATACTGTGGTGTACCCGAATACTGAATAAAACCAAACTACTTCCAGAAATAAAAAGTATTGCATTACTTGGTGAACGACATACGTAAATTTTTTTGTGAACCACTTGTAAGATCAGAACATCTGAATGTGACAGGTCACGTAGCTAGCTCAGGAACATATTTTCATATTTCAAATAATAATTTTAGTTTTTACGGTTTTTTGATGGGCATGAGTAGTTATTTAAATAGACTGGCCGACACATGACTCTTTGATCACTACATTTAATGTTGCAGTTTTCGCTAACGACATATTTTACTTACTTAACGGATAGAACGGTCATGCTAATCGTAACTGCAATATTTCTATCCAACGGCTTCCAGGAACGACAAAAATTTGTTTTCAGTGTCTCGTATAGTTATTGAAAGAACTTGAAATCTTGAAAAGCTGTCATAATCTGCTCATTACGAGGTATAGTTCTACGTTAAAGGGTCAACACAATAAGACAAGTATAAAAGTTTTACACCTTTTATATACACACCAAAAAATGTTTTGCATCACCTCGGTTCCGAGAGTTCTGGAACCTGTACAGAAAACTGGAATAAATCTCAACATAAACATCATTTCCGCCCTTTTTATTTCTCATGAAAACCACACATTGCATGTTGTACCACCATACAGCGAGACCTTCAGGGGTGGTGTCCCAGATTGCTGTACACAACGGTATCTCTAATACCCAGCAGCACGTCCTCTTGCATTGATGGATGCTTGTATTCGTGGTGGCATAATATCCACGAGTTCATCAAGGCACTGTTGGTCCAGATTGTCCCACTCCTCAAAGGCGATTCGGCGTAGATCCCTCAGTACGTCCATAAAGAGCCCTTTTCAATGTATCCCAGGCATGTTCGATAGCGTTCAAGTCTGGAGAATATGCTGGCCACTCTAGTCGAGCGGTCTTGTTATCCTGAAGGAAGTCATTCACAAGACGAGCACGATGGGGGCGCGAATTGTCGCCCATGAAGACGAATGCCTCGCCAATATGCTGTTGATATGGTTGCACTATCGGTCGGAGGATGGCATTCACGTATCATAGAGCCGTTACGGCGCCTTCCATGACCGCTGGCGGCCTTCGTCGGCCCCACATAGTGCCATCCCAAAACAGCAGGGAACGTCCGTCTTGCTGCACTCGCTAGACACTGTGTCTAAGGCGTTCAGACTGACAGGGCTGCCTCCAAACACGTCTCCGACGATTGTCTGTTTCAAGGCATGTACAACTCTCATCAGTGAAAAGAATGTGATGCCAATCCGGTTCATTCGGCATGTTGCTGGTCCCATCTCTACCGCGCTGCATGGTGTCGTGGTTGCAAAGATGATACTCGCCATGGACGTCGGGAGTGAAGTTGCGCACAATGCAGCCTATTGCACACAGTTTGAGTCGTAACGTGACGTTCTGTGGCTGCACGAAAAGTATTATTCAACATGGTGGCGTTGCTGCCAGGGTTCCACCGAGCCATAGTCCGTACGTAGCGGTCATCCACTGCAGTAGTAGCCCTTGGGCGGGGAGAGACATGTTATCGACAGTTACTGTTTATCTGTATGTCCATGTTCGAACAATGTCGTTTTGGTTCACTCCGAGACCTCTGGCTACTTCCCTTGTTGAGAGCCCTTCCTGCCACAAAAGAGCAATACGGACGCGATCGAACCGCGGTACTGCCCGTTGTAGGCATGGTTGAACTACTACAGACAACACAAGCCGTGTATCTTCTTCCTGGTGGAATGTCTGGAACTGATCGGCTGTCGGACCCCATCTTTGGGCAGGTTAGGTGACATCTCTGAACAGTCAAATGGTCTGTGTGTGTGATGATGTTTGGTTTGTGGGGCGCTCAACTGCGTAGTTATCAGCGCCCGTACAATTACCCAATCTTTTGCTCAGTCCAATTTCGCCACTTTCCTGGATGATGATGAAATGATGAGGACAACACAAACACCCAGTCATCTCGAGGCAGGTGAAAATCCCTGACCCCGCCGAGAGTCGAACCCGGGACCCCGTGCTCGGGAAGCGAGAACGCTACCGCGAGACCACGAGCGGCGGACTCAAATGGTCTGTGTCTGTGATACAGTATCCACAGTCAACGTCTGTCTTCAGGAGTTCTGGGAACCAGGGTGATGCAAAACTTTTTTTGATGTGTGTCACTGTCGAGGCAGTATAAATTACGGCGCGGTTCATCCAGTATTTTACAATTACAGCACTTAGTGATTCTGAACAAGTTCTACACAAAATTTCAATGCTTTATGAAAGTCTTTCTCGCTTACACCCCCGACAGAATAATAAAAGGAAAAAAAATATCGCTAAACACATTTTCGCTGTCCACATGACACAACTTCAGCATCAGGGGCGACGCTTTAATTTGTTACTGCTTTACTACGAACTCTATCCGCAGTACTCTTGAGGTGGTATTCACATACCTGACTGCAGGTGCAAAATTATAGCAATTAATGACACATTGTTCAAGTTATACGATGAACTAAGCACTGAGAAGTGTGGAAAAACTACAATGTCTTTAACCAGAAAGGTCTTACACGTAAAACGTCAAATATTTAACATATTTACTCCTTTGTGAAGTAAACGGACGTTTCAAGTTGCTTGATGTACTGAAGTTCGATTCTAAGGATTGTGGTTCTTGGAAGGGGGATTACTGATATAGAGGAAGAGAAAAAATAACAAAAAAAAAAAAAAACTGGCGAGGTAAAAGATCAGCCTCACCACAGAAGACGTATACAGACGATAGGTATCCTCTTGTCTTTCTGCTTGCTAATGAACGGAAGATTATATAAACAACCATTGCGCACCATTACGCGGAGTTTTGACATTGGGAAACACTTTCACAAAGTCTGATGGTATAATACGCCAGAAATTGACACACGAAAAAAAAGTCTCGCTGTCCGAGGGTTCCATACAAACCTAATTATGTATACAAATAGATCACTTGCAGCTTTTGATGAGTGAGTTTGCTATTGTCAAAGTATGTGTCTTTTGTTAGTATTTGACATAGATTTCTACTTCATACCTCTACCTGATTCTGAGAAAAAAGGGTCTTAGCGGTAGACAGAGAGACGTGCAACAAAGTGATGCTTTAAGGGTTTCGATTTTACCGATTGGTGTAAGGAACCATAAAAAGCAGTAGAATTAGCAGCAACGGCAAAAGGTGTTTTGGTTAAGAAATATCTGTGTGGGGGCTGCACTGTTGTTTAGCTTACACGTTGAAGATGGGGACGGCCTGTTTGACCGAGCGGTTCTAGGCGCTTCAGTCTGGAACCGTGCGACCGCTACGGTCGCAGGTTCGAATCCTGCCTCGGGCATGGATGTGTGTGATGTCCTTAGGTTAGTTAGGTTTAAGTAGTTCTAAGTTCTAGGGGACTGATGACCTGAGATGTTAAGTCCCATAGTGCTCAGAGCCATATGAACCATTTTGAACGTTGAAGATGCAATTAAGGGAGTGAAAGAAAATTCTGCAATCATCATAACAGTGTAAATGGACCAGACAGCAAAGAGAAGATTCGCAAATGGGATAACGCTTCTTGAAGGTTACGGTTCAGGAGAAAACTTGGGAGAGCTGTTAAATCGAATATACAGTGTGAGTAGCAAAGCATTTCTGTTCAGTAAAAACAAAAATAAACAATGAAACATGTCAGGGAGGGGAACAGTCTTCTAGTCAACATTGTGAGTTACTGCCGTGGGGGAGTAAGAACTGAACAGTCATTTGTCACGTCACTCATTAGACTTTAAAGATCGGAATCTTTAAACTTTTAGTAGACAACGGTTAAATCAAAACTTTTTATTCAATTGAACACTTATGTCATTGACTAATGATTAATATTCACATCTGCTTTTTTTCTTCTCGTTACTTAGTACTCTGACTACTTTTCTGATTTCAGATAATCACACAATGCCCCACTCAGCCACAAACCATAATCCAAAGAGCCCCAAATGCACTGTAAGCTTGCTACCGTAATCTTAAAACATCTAAATCCATACCTGGCCAATAGATGAACTTAAGGGATTTTACTATCTAGGAAGCTAAATTACTGCACCTAGGCGGTATAAGTCAGTGATCAGAACAATATTAGCAAAGGCGAAAATAGAGCCCTTCAACAAAATTTCTTACATTTTTGACGTGGAGTTAGGGAAGGAGCTTCTGTAACTGTATATCTCGAGTACAAAAATTCACACAAGAACTTAGGCCGTGAAGAAAATGGAGATGAGAAAATTACATGACACAATGGTCCTAGAGATGAATGTCAAAAATTTTATAGGAGAGCAGCGTGCGGATACGAGACTAACTGGAAACAATGTTGAGGAATGAAGTGTATTTAAAATAAGTCTTAATAGGGGACATACTCTAAGATGTATACGAATAGGTAATATGGTATTGTAAGGTACAGTAGTAGAGCAGAGGAAATATTAGTGTGATAGATGTAAATCAGAATAAGAAAAACAGATTAACCAGTACGTTTCATGCAATAGATACGCAACAATGAAAATCTTAGGGCAGGACCACAAAGAAAACAACGTAAGTTATTTAGAAGAGGAAGGATGACACTCATTGGGAAGAAAGCGATGCTGATTCCTGTATTTACGTTCATAAGCGAGAAACTGTGGGGGAACAGTGAATATGAAATTAGTGTTTATTTTAGATCTTAGGAAAACAGATATACGTGTGCGAGCAGTAAATCAATGAATAAACACATTTGATATTGTACCGCAGGGGATTCTCATTTGAAATTTCGATTCTTGTGACATTAGGCATGTCTTGTTTTGATTTATGAGTTTCAAATGTTGCACGCTGGCGGTTAAGCAAACTAAACATGAAAACTGTTTAATTAAGCATGTGTGTTTGTGGTTTCAGCTAATCTAAACTACTTTGTCAACAAATAGCGAACGTTACACGTTTCCGGAGCATTGTTTGTTTGTGGATAATTTATACCGTTCCAAAATAAGAATATGATGAGGTTGCAACAGGACACAGAACTGTGCGCGGTTGAAAAAAAAAACGCAGCTACTGTTTGTTACCCTTGCTTCGTTCATCGGACCGGCAGAACATTAAATAAAGAGGTATAATGCGTTTTTCCTTGTAGTCATTTGGTAGCAAAGGCGGGAACAGAACTGTTCTCTCATGCTGTCAGCAAGTCATTAACTTTGCTCATTTCTGTTCGCATGACAACTCCCCAGATCGAATGCAGAGAACTGGGCTTTCACGCCTAATGGACAGAAACGTTATCAACACAGAGGAGTCTTGTTCTCCTCGTCAGAAAAATTGTTTATAGAGATTTCATACTTTTATTTCTATTAAAAAATATCACTAGTTAAGATTTTTATATAAAATTATTTTATTGTTCATCGTATTTTTTCGATAAATAGTATCAGTGAATCAATATTTCAACAATGTGATATATTTTCCAGCATGAAATTAAGTTTGTGTAGCCTAAATAAATCAAAATAAGTCAGGCTTTGCTTGTCAGTGCATCAATTTTACGGTAGCAGCCAGATCTGCGATGTACGATAAATAGGCTGTAGGGACGTCTAAGCAGTAATATACGGGGTGTCCCTGGAGAAATGGTCAGTATCCAGGACAATGAGAGGAACGACCATTTGAAGCAAATAACTTCATACTGACATATACCCCATCCTGTAACAGAAATCATTTAATGTACAGGGTTGTTTATTTTATATATTATTTCATACATCGTCAAATTTTCACGTGTGCACATGTACAACTGTTAGTAAAGCGTACAACATGTGTTTTACAAAATAAGTAGTTTTCACTCACTCACCTCTAAGAAATATTGTACACACACTACATTGACCACTTAAACAACATGTGGTATCACATATGCATACCACAGCACGAGTGTCGTTGCGATTGGCAACGGAATTGCACGTTACCACTCGACGCCGACAGCGGTGGCAGCGTCATCTGGGGGACCCAATGGTGCACTTCCGCTGAGCCACGCCTCCGGCGGTTCTGCGCTATGGGAGCCCTCTGACTATGCGACTCAGCGACTCAGACCGCTTACACTTGGAGCCTTATCGCTATGACAGCATCGTTCGTGCTTAGTTCAGTTGCTGTTGTATGAGATGGACTAATTCTTGCTGTATTATTCATAATGAACCTTCGTTCACTTTGAGAAACAGAAGTGAAGCAAATCTTTTGTTTGTTGTTTTAACTTGTTCACTAGTAGTTTCTGCTCCTGTCCAGCTTTTCTAAGATAACAGTTGATTGACCAATCTGTAGCCCTCCTCTCCTTACCATTCTGTATGAAGTCGTACACAACATAGTGTGTTGTTGCCCCTGCACATGTTTTTGAACCACACATTAAGAAGGAAAACGGGAACTTGGAAGAAAACTGTTTCGTTCAGTGTGCTGAAAACTCTGGTAAACACTCTACAATCAGGTATTTGACATGTCGCAAAGTGCCACAGTCTTTTTCGATAACAGCAAGAGTACTTCCATTGCAAAAGCCGTAAATATACATTGTATCAGCATGTTCTCCATTAGTGTTAATGTGTAGCATTTTAGCAAAAGTACAAATATAGTTAACCGATGCTTGTATCCGATACAGTTTCAGTATCTTGCACTACTTCTCTCTCAACTCAGTCAGTGTGGACAACTGCAAATTCGACGCGACCGCTATGGTCCGAGGTTCGAATCCTGCCTCGGTCATGGATGTGTGTGATGTGCTTAGTTTAGATAGGTTTAAGTAGTCTACGTTCTAGGGGACTGATGACCTCAGATGTTAAGTCCCATAGTGCTCAGAGCCATTTGAACCATTTTCTGCAAATTCGAATGGCTTGATTACTGGCAGAAAGACATCCCGGGCAAAGAGACTGAAAGCAACGATGGCTCTGAGCACTATGGGACTTAACATCTGACGTCATCAGTCCCCTAGTCTTTGAACTGCTTAAACCTAACTAACCTAAGGACATCATACACATCCATGCCCGAGGCAGCATTCGAACCTGCGGCCGTAGCAGCAGCGCGGTTTCGGACTGAAGCGCCTAGAACCGCTCGGCCGCAGAGGCCGGCCTGAAAGCAACGAGGTAGCCTCGGCTAGAATAATGGGTGGAAAATGCAGGGTAAGTAGACACATAGGAGCCCGCCGATAGCCCAAAAACCATGAGTTCTATCTCCGTAACCATTCAGAACACTCTTTTGCTTCAAATGAACGTTTCTATGATAACCCTGAATATTGACCATTCTCCTTGGGATACCCTGTATAAATTTTCTCTCTCTCTCCTCTCTCTCTTACACACACACACACACACACACACACACACACACACACACACACACACACACACACAGAGAGGGAGGGGGGGAGAGAGAGAGAGAGAGAGAGAGAGAGAGAACATTGTTTGCTTCTATTTCCTGCATAAATTTTGTTTCATCTAGCAAGAAGATAAAGAGATGTGAGAGGTACGTCTCTGCTTCCGGGCATAAACAGTGAATTCCTCTGCAGAGAAGGTGGCAACATCTATTTTCGACGCACAAGTGGATGAAAGCTGTCTGCATTAATACCTCAGTAGCGTAATGCAAGTAAAGCAGTCAAGGTATCAACAAAGTAACGTGTAAGCAAGCCGAGCAACGAACGTGAACTTTCTCAAACATCTACAACTTCTCTACAAGCCACGCTGCGCTGACTAGCCACGGGAACAACACAATCACTATCTTTCTCCGCTCTTCTTAACCTTTTCGCGAAAACAGCACAGGAACAATGACATACATTTTCTCTATTAGGTCACATTCCTCTGGAAATTTTTAGCAACCTGAAATATTGTGTGTTCGAGCGCTGCTCGCTCGCGTAGTTTCGCTTTTAGTAAATGAACGTTTCACTAAATACTTGTCCACGTAAGCCTTACAGCTACACCCACGTTCTAAGCGCCATTCCTCTAGTTCTTCTTAATATCATAAAGGCTCTGTGACGTTAATATGATATTGACATATGTGTGAATTCACAGTTTGTCAATACTCGAGGGAAAAATTTTGTAAGTATGTCACTGGAGAAACACAACCTTCATCTCCTTGATATGATTTTTTTTGAGTCATTTGTTTTCTGACTGTTTTTGCACCATTTGCCACCATTTACTCTCTAGTTATTGAGCCGTGCATGGCTCGTGTCCGTACCGTATCTCATTTGCCATCCTGTTTTACTGTACTACCACCTCGTTATGTTAATTTCAACTACTGGTGTCACTGAGTTGCCGTCTTGCCTGCCCGTGAGCGGCAGCAGCGGCTATTATCGATATACGCCCTGACGTGTTATCATTGCTGACTGCTGTTACTTCCCAGTTGCCGCGTGTTTGGATCTGCCAGCGAGTTGGGAGGCGCTAGTAGTGCAGTTCGGACCTGGCATTGTCTGAGCTAGGACGCAGCAGAAGTTCAGTCGGGGTGCAGCTGCAGTGAGGTCCGGACAGCGATGACTCGCAAGACGGTTGCCGATACATATCACTTGAGTGCGGGCCACCTTGGTTGGTCATCGGTCGGTTGCCTTGTCGGACGACGTGTATGTTGGCCGACGATCGCTTATGGGTTGCTTGTGAGTGCTGACTCGTGATTCGTCCTTATTGTACAGTGCCTGCCAGTTCAATACGAAACGTAAAAGGCATGGACACCCAAAACCAAGCATACATTAAGCTGTCGAACCACACACCGTGCTGGACAGCGTCAACAAAGTGAGGAAAGGACACTGCCTAAATGTACGTCAATGGCCTGAGCAGGTAACTGGAATGTTAACGGCTACAAGGCAGAAAATTCCGCTGGTGCACTTCAATTGAAAATAACAAAATACAGTTAGGCTCCACTGGACGGTGGCTAAACCTTCTCCAACTCGAACATATATGTTGTTGCTCGCGGGAATGTCCCAACAGCCAACAACAAAAACCAAATGGCACAATGTGAACAGTCTTTACTTGCTGGTAAATTAAATTCAAACTTATCCTTCGTGTCCAGGGTCGGTGAGGCACGGAACTCGTAGCAATGGGAACAGCACCACACACTCCGACACTATGTAGAGACTGCCAGCGGGCCCAGGCTAACTACACCCCCCACAGATTTTCTCGCTGCTCCACGCCAAGTGAACGACTGCCACACATCAGCACGAAGACAGCACTCAAATAACTGAGCAGTCATCACAAGCTACACACAGTTTCACGAACACTTGCATGGAGGACTAGACACTACTAACGGTAGCGTCTGTACAATAACAAGGAAGAAACACGAGTCGGCACACGCAGGCATCCCATAAGCGATCGCCGGCCTACATACACATCGTCCGACAAGACGACCGACTGACGACCAACCAACTCATGTTATATCTATCGGCAAACGTTGGGCGAGTCATGGCTGTATGGACCTCACTGCAGCCACGTCCTAAGTCAAATACTGCCAGGTCCGAACTGCAATGCTAGAGCCTCCCAACTCACTGGCAGATTCCAACTAACTCTAAACACATGACATCCAGGAACGCCAGGACTTATATCGATAAGCGCCGCTGCTGCCGCTCACGGGCAGGCAAGGCGGCAACTCAGTGACACCAGTAACTGAAATTAACATAACGAGGTGGTAGTACAGTAAAAACAGGATATCAAATGAGATATGGCACGAACACAAGCCACGCACTGCTCAACCTGCCTCCCTCAAACTCCAACCCAGTGGTCACATGCCGAAATGAAATGGTTACCAGCTCCTAATGAAAGCAAGACAATGGCCGAGAAAAGTGTCAAGCGAAACACTTGCTCGGACCCACCCGTGCAGAGTGAACACGCCCACTGGTTACCCGACAGCCCTGGTACCACCAAACAGAAACAGAAACAAGAGTGAAACTGACAGAAACTAGAATGACAAGCACAAGTGTAACCACGTTCTGCTACCAGTGAAACGCCCTGCTAAACCAGCAGGACAAGACAGCTACTTGGAATTGTGCAAATGGGCCAAAATGAGCGGCTGTCAGTTACACTCTAACAGATATAACTTTATATATTTGAACAAACATTACAGCACAAATTCTTGAACTTAGTTATCGGCTGAATACGCCACACTATCTTATGCCTTTAGGGCACAACCACTTTAATTAAAAAAAACGGTTAAAAGCCATTAACTCAAACTCCAGACACCAAAAGGAATATATAGAAGGCAGAAGGCCTCTCGTTAAGTAAGTTCTATAATTTTGCTGAAGGCCAAAAATCTAACACTTGAAAAGCAACAACCTTAATTTAGAGACGGGTGAAGGTCGATGTTTAAGAGTCAAGGTGAAATTAAATAAAAAAACACAAGGCAGTAGGCCTTATCTTCAATTAGGCCTAAGGCCCCAAACAGTTTGACGCTCGAAAGACAAAGATCCTTCATTTAAAAACGGCTGAAGGCCCCATGACTTAAGACTCAAGGTAAAATAAACAACAAAGCCTTATCTTCAATTAGGCTGAAAGCCCCAAACAGTTTGACGCTCGAAAGACAAAGATCCTTAATTTCAAAGGGGCTGAAGGCCTCATGGCTTAAAATTCGAGGTAAAACAAACAACAAAGCCTTATCTTAAATTAGGCTGAAGGCCCCAAACAATCTAACACTTGACAAGCAAGGAACTTTAATTTTAAAATGGCTAATGGCCCATGACTCAAAAGACAACTAAAATAATTTTTATTAGTCAGAAGGTCCAAGGCTTTTCCTTTAAACAATGTATTAATCAGGCTGAAGGCCCAAACAATCTAACACCTGACAAGCAAGAAACTTTTAATTTTAAAATGGCTGAAGGCCCATGACTCAAGAGACAACTAAAATAATTTTTAGTAGGCAGAAGGCCCAAGGCTTTATCTGTAAATAATATTTTAATCAGGCTGAAGTCCCAAACTATCTAACACTTGACAAGCAAGGAACTTTAAAAGTTACTGAAGGTCCATGACTTAAAACACCACTAAAAACAATTCAACTTTAATTGAAAACCATCCGCTATGAGCCATACAAATACACACAACAGAAAATAAGAAAAGGCAGTGCAGCTAACGGCGCTCAAAAGTTTCGGAAGTCGGCCAGCACTTGAAATACTAACGTACACTTAGGTGAGACAGGCAGTCGGCCCAACCATTTTCGATCTGACGATAACCCAATCAACAGACAGTCAACGGACCCACCGACAAGGTAAGTTGCGCTCCACTCGACCAGCACACAACTGAGATTTCAATGCAAATGTAAATGCATGGTCGCCCACAACCAAGCATACATTAAGCTGTTGAACTACACACCATGCTGGACAGCGACAGCACAGTGAGGAAAGGACACAGTCTAAATTTATGTCAACAGCCAGCGCAGGTGAAACGTCCCCTTTAGAACAATTTATACACGACTGTGCTTAAACTGACACACAATATTTTTAGCGCAACGCAATCTGACTTTCAAAAATCCCTACAAAAGAATGGCCCTGACTAACATTGAACTATACCTTTCATAAATAACTTACCTCACAAAAATCTTCGTTACTCGAACTACTGCAATACAGCGAGCGCCACTACTGCCAACTAAATAACAGATTCAAACTACGGAAGCCACTAACTACTGATAGGGATAGTTAGCAAATGAAAGATTTTAATAGAGAACAAACACTGTATTTACCTTAATATCATCAAAAGTCATAATATATGTAATTTCAAAACTCCGCCATTTCCTTCTGCACATCCACCACTGCTGGCGGCTCACCTCTAACTGTGCAACGCTATGCGCTGTTCACATCCAGCTGCCGCTGCCTAACACTACAATGGCAGACAACAATGCAAACTAGCCACAGGCTGCACACAGCACAGCCAGTGATTTTCATACAGAGCGCTACGTAACGTTGCCAATAAGAAAGTCTGAGCAGTATAAGAGAATGCACACGGAAGTAGTGGATTTCCATGCAGTCTTGAAGAAGCAGTGTTGTCCTTCCAACTGAAAGACAGTGCTGACACTTGACATGCTGACAGGTAATGGGCCACAACAGAGCAAACCCACAGCATAGTCAGTCGAAGTTGATGAATATTGGTAGGTAGGTCATCACAGAGCAGACCCACTGTAGTCCTGGTAGAGATTACGGTATTGGTGGGCCTCCAGAGGTGTAGACCCACTGCAGTCCTTGTAGAGACGGCTAGCAGCCATCCGTTGCGACTGTGCAGGTGCACAATCACCATTGAAGAGTCTTGCGGATAATAGAGCAAGTCCATAACCACCACTTGTGCACTCAAAAAATTTTTTTGGAAGTGTCCTTAGAACCAGCAATGCTGTTATCCAGTCCCTTGCTGAATTATTAACACACGTGCAAACAACGTGCATACACTAACAGTCCCTACTTCTCACATATTGTCCATATACTATGACCAACAGAAACATGTGCAGTGAAATGTAACGTACAAGTTACTTAATTTGATGAACTGCTGACAATTACAATTTTATAACATAAAAATACAATAACAGAGGTACAAAATACATCATTAAAGAACATAACAATACAGATAACATTTGTAGTACAGGCTTTACAACAGAATAGAAATAAACATATACATCAGTGTTACAGGAATTATGACATGAGTACATACATAAAAAATCAGAATAACTTTCGAAACATCAACTTCACACATGAGCATTAAAACAAAACAAAATAAATAATGTCTAACATCTTTACAAAGTAAATACCATATTATTAATGCAAAGTATATTTGAGGATAACAGTATTCCTCATCATAGTGAATGTAGCTGAGTATTAGAAAAATTCTACAATATAAGTCTCCATAGTCAGTTTCTTATATAGTCTACCCCTCTTAAGCTAACTTAAATCTACTGAGCTCAGATGCTAAACTAAGGGACGAGGCAATGCAGCAGCACATAACAAATTAACACAAACAGCAATGACAAAAAAATACAAATTTGCAAAGCAAGCAGCATTAAGAAATTAGCAACGCAATTGTAATATTACAACTAATATAAGGCACTGTGCAGGAAACAAGAAAAATAAATTAGTAGTAAAACTGGCTTAACAGCGTAATACAACGTCAAATTCAGTAACACTATGCCTGGCAAACAGCAGCAGCAACTTATATCTAAACATGACATAGCTCAAGCAAAAAAAAAAACATTACACTAAAGACAACAATGCAGACAAGGGAAATGCATATTCACATCTTAATGTCTATGTAATTAAAGTGGTGCACCACAAAAACTTATTGTAAAAAAAATATTACCATGTACTTACTAGTCCCTTCTTATTGTTCTTTCCTTTCCAAGTGCTCCTTTTTTAAAGAATGTGGATTACAAAATTATCATTTAATAGATCTGTTGACAGAAAGTGTTCACATTAGCAAATGCATCTAAGTTTATTTTATAAAACTAATGCTGCAACACAGCTGGAAAACAGGTATCAAATGAAATAAGCAACTACGAAAAGCAAAGCATAAAAATATCATTCAATAGTCATGTGACATTTCATAAGTTAGTAGAAATTCTCTCAACTCTCATAGCAAGACGCTTGTCGTAATCAGGTGTGCAGATGTAAAAATATTTCTCGTCATTTCATTAGGCATTTCAGTAAATATCATAAATTACGAGCTCCACAGTATGCTTTCAACAAGGAAATGTCAATAGCGAGGATAATGGCCTCCCCTTTTTTTTTCTACCTGTGCTTCCAGAAAGGCACACCCTAATGGCTTGTTCTCCAGGTGTCTGACACAGCTGTGTGCCCACGAGCAGGTGGACACTTAACTTTCTTACAGAAATATTTACGACAGCAGTTTCCAATACAGTGACAGTCTCATATAAAAATTTCACAGGTCGAGAATTTACGTTGCAAATGTGTAGAAACAAAATCCTGTGAATATAATAGTGTCCAAAAAATTTTCGGCGGCATTGTGATACATTCATGCATTTACACACACATTTCATAACTCTTAAAGTATGATTCTTGGTTTCCAACATCCCTTTCTCACAAGCCAGAGTCCCTAACTTCTGTTCATTATTAATATACATATAAACACGTAATCACATTCCTCATATATGGTAGCATCATCTTATTGACATAAACATACCTCAACAGCATAATACACATCGTCGTCATAAAAATAACATCATAACACCTCAGTCAAATCTCAAAAACGTCGTAGCTTTCTGCAATAACTTCAAAACCTAAAGAAAATTCTCTGCTCATTTCAATAGTGTCATCTACCTCAAACGTACTTTAAAAATCATGATCTCATACCAAATACATCATTCAAAGCTCTCATAGTAAGACAATGGTTCCAAAAAAATTTGAAGAGTTCACACAGTACAGACAGAATACAATTTCATAAGTGTGAAGTTACCCAACGGTGTAATTACGTAAACATGTGTCACTGACGTAGTAAAAAACATGTTTATCTCTCAGTTAAATGATCAGATAGCTGTGTAATTTGTGTTAGAGAAATATGGTACCGATGTGTAAAGTTGTATAAGCAAATACCATATTAGCTAGGGCTCCTTGTGCTTGCCAAACACATGGTACACAAAGTAAACGTGTACACCCCCCCCCCCCCGAGGATTAATGTAATTATACCCTCAGGTGTTACAAATTACAGCAATGGAATGAAATGTATCACGGAAAACTTTCTTTGTAATTCAAAAATCTTTAAAAATAAATGTTTTAAGTACAAAATTAATCACTGAAATGCGTGTCCTGTAGCGCTAAATGTGCATCTTGTTGTAAGATAATCTCTGTGGAAGTGTCGTAGTTATTGTCCTCCGAGAGCTAAGTTCAGCAGAAGCCAATGTACTTACCTCATGATAAGCAAAAGTGAAATGCTTGGCGTAGAGATATCTTAGTTATTACGCTTATTGTTGTGATGATGAAAGTACTGTGCTGTAACGTATTGTTGTGCTATGGAAAAGGCTGTCTCCTTGTAGCTATACCACAAAAGTTACTGATAAAACATGTTTTGCTTTCCAGAAGAATTCAGAAAAACTGTGCAGATATAAAACAGATACACCGCAAAAGCAACATTGTAAATTGTCACTCATTAGTAACGTCGTGATATAATCGTGTAGCTGTCACACAAACCAACCACTGTGTCATCTCGTATCTCACAGAAAGTACTTTAAATCCAGAATGTATTTTCAAGTGAACCAAAATGTTGTATTAAAATCTCATTAGAAGTACCAGATATAATGTTATTTTCTCGGAGCCAGCCGGTGCACGTGTATGCCTGCGGTGTGAGTCATTGTCTGTTTCTTTGTTGGCGCGCGTCGTTACTGGGATTAGGAGGCCTAACTTTTACAAATTCGCCTTGCCGAGAGGGCTCTGCTCTGTTAGAACCCCGCCAGTTCTGATGAAATTCACGTCTGTCGTTTTGTCGGTAGTTTACATAGTTTCTTGTTTGTCGGTCATGTGGTGGAGAATTTCTCACTGAGTCGTAACTGCGCGCTGGACCGTTGCGTCTAAAGTTATTCTGTCTCCCTTGATAATAATTGTTTTGGTTCCCATATTGTCTGTTTCTCTGATTGTCTCTGTCATATTCATTACTACGGAAGTGCGATCTTTCTCTGTAACTATTATTACTCTGCCAGTGGTTGTCATATGGGTGGTGTCTGTTTTGGTCACGATTTGCGTTGTAAGAATAGACTTGTCGTGTCCAGTTATTGTTTCTGTCGTCACGGAATTGTGACGGATGTGACCTGTAGTGATTGTTTTCCTGTTTTCGCATCCCGCGACTGTCTGTGTCAATTTCTAATTCTTGTAAGAGTCCCTGAAAAGCTTCAATGTCGTCTTTGCAACGTCCTGCCAAAATAATATGTCGTAAATGTTCAGGTAATTTGATTAAGCAAATGCGTATGAGTTCTGAAGGGCTGTATGGGTTTGAAAGATATTGATTCTTATGCAACATGTTTCAAAATATTTCATAAGACTGGAAAATTCAGATTGTTCGAAACGTTTCATCATAATGATGCTATGTTTTACTCGGTCTTGTGTAGCTTGAGACCAGTACGCTGAGAGGAAGGCGTGATAAAATTCTCCTTCACTGTGACAATCGTGAATGACCGATCGCATTCTTACAGCTGGTTCATTCTCCAAGTAGCCACACATAAATTCTAACCTGTGCTCCAATGACCAGTTGGGAGGGAAACAATGAGAGAATTGATGGAGCCACGCCTGTGGATGAATGTCGTTGGCAGAATTCTTAAACGTTTTGAATTTACGTGTTGTAATGAACAGCTTATAGTCAAAGTCATCGTGTCGGCGAGTAGCATATCGGTCATTGTTACGTCGTGTCGGCGGTTCCATCTCAAAATTCGGTCCACCTTGCCAATTCCTTTCATAATTACCGAAATGCCCTGTGTTATTATTTTGTGGCTTTTCCGTATTTCTAAGTTCCTCTGCCCGTGTTGGAGCGCGAGTGTCCTCTGAAATACGTAATTCTTGTATTACCTGTGTCAGCTGATCTTGTACTTCCCGGATTTCTCTTTTGTACTGTGTATTGATTTGATTTTGATTTTGTTTGAATTTTCTTATTTGTTCATACTCTTCTGTGTCAGTGAAGGCTACGGGTCTTGTGTCATTCAGATCATCATCTACCTTTGTAGATAAGTTAGTGACCTGATCCGAAAGTTCGGCTACTTTCTCCGATAGTGTACTTATTTCCTCAGTGTGTTTTTCTGAACCAAGTTTCAGAGTGTCCATTTGTGTTGAAATCGTATCTACTATGTCCTTTAAGTTTTCTTGAGTTTTTGCAAGTTGCGTAACCGAATCGGCAGATGCAACTGAGTCAATTTTAGCTTGCAAGGTGTCGTGATTTTCGTGAACAATAGTTTGGAGTTCTTTTATGGCTGCTTCGTGATTCTGTAATGCATTTTCATGCCGCGAAAAAATAGGTTGAAAATGCTCACAAATTTGTGTTTTTACGTCATTACAGACTTTTTGACATTTCGATTCAATGTTATGTAACTCAGTAGTTAAATCCTCACGTGTTTGTTCAAGTGTGGTGTGAAGATTTTGTTCCATTGCGTCTAACTGTTGCTGTGTTTGTCTCTGGTTGTTCCATTGTGTCTAAGTTTTGAAGCTTTTGCTGTGTTTGTCCCATTTGTTGTATTAATTGTAATAACAATGCATTGGTGTCTGAAACATGTTCCTCATTGCTTTTCGGCAGTGAATTTGCACCGGCAACATTCACATTTTGACAAGCGGAAAATGTGTCTTGACTCATTTGAAAGAACGGTGAGAACCCAAAACCTGAGTCTACAGTATTTGCAATATTGTGTTCTGTCATTCCCGATTCCTGAGGCGAGCTGTTGCCGACCGATCGATCGATAATGCTTCCCTGTTCACTACCTGTTTCACTGTCTACACCATTATTTGTTGCCCGCTCCATTTCCCTATGCACAGTTACCAAATTACTACTTTGAACATTAGTAAATTCATTACACGGCGGTGCTGATAAGCTATGCTCGTCGTCACTATTATTTCTCAGTTTACTTTGAAGCCTAGTGTTACGTTTTTCACACGCCATTATTGTCACAATATTTCACACGATAACACAGAAAAGCACAATTTGAAGAGTAAAATAAGATAACACATTAACATAGAAATGGAAATAATATCTACTTAAATACTTGGTGCAAATCTACATGCATGTCACAACTGTTTTACTGTACAACAATGAAAGACTGCAACTACAAAGAAGATTCTCTCTACAATTACGCGCTAGCAATAAACAAAATCTACGCTAATTACACAAACTACAAGGAAAAAATCAGAAGATTCCAATGAGGTATCCTAGGCTAAGGGTCGACATATGAAACGTCCCCTTTAGAACAATTTATACACGACTGTGCTTAAACTGACACACAATATATTTAGCGCAACGCAATCTGACTTTCAAAAATCCCTACAAAAGAATGGCCCTGACTAACATTTCATAAATAACTTACCTCACAAAAATCTTCGTTACTCGAACTACTGCAACACAGCGAGCGCCACTACTGCCAACTAAATAACAGATTCAAACTACGGAAGCCACTAACTACTGATAGGGATAGTTAGCAAATGAAATATTTTAATAGAGAACAAACACTGTATTTACCTTAATATCATCAAAAGTCATAATATATGTAATTTCAAAACTCCGCCATTTCCTTCCACACATCCACCACTGCTGGCGGCTCACCTCTAACTGTGCAACGCTACGCGCTGTTCACATCCAGCTGCCGCTGCCTAACACTACAATGGCAGACAACAATGAAAACTAGCCACAGGCTGCACACAGCACAGCCAGTGATTTTCATACAGAGCGCTACGTAACGTTGCCAATAAGAAAACATAAACAGCCTACTTACACAGGTAACCGAAACGTTAGTGGCCACAAGGCAGAAAATTCCACTGGTGCACTTCAATGGCACTTAACCAAATACAGTTAGACTCCACCAGACGGTGGCTAAACCTTCTCCAACTCGAACTTGATCCAAACGGCACAATGTGAACAGTCTTGACTTGCTGGTAAATTAAATCCAAACTCATCCTTCGTGTCCAGGGTCGGTGAGCCACGGACCTCGCAGCAATGGGAACAGACCCACACACTCCGACATTGCGTAGAGACCGCTAGCGGGCCCAGCCAAACTACGCCCCGCGGAGATTTCTTCACTGCCCCACGCCAAGCGAACGACTGCCACATATCAGCACGGAGACAGCACCAAAATAACTGAGCAGTAGACATCACAAGCTACACACAGTTTCACGAACATCTGCATGAAGTACTAGACAATACTAACGGCAGGGACTGTGCAATAACAAGGAAGAATCACCAGTCGGCACACGCAGGCAACCCATAAGCGATCGCCGACCAACATACATGCTGTCCGAAAAGACGACCGGCCGATGACCAACCAAGGTGGTTCGCACTCAAGTGATATGTATCGGGTCTGGAACCGCGCGACCGCTACGTTCGCAGGTTCGAATTCTGCCTCGAGCATGGATGTGTGTGATGTCCTTAGGTTATTTAGGTTTATGTAGTTCTAAGTTCTAGGGGACTGATGACCTCATAAGTTAAGTCCCATGGTGCTCAGAGCCATTTGAACCATTTTTGATATACACTCCTGGAAATGGAAAAAAGAACACATTGACACCGGTGTGTCAGACCCACCATACTTGCTCCGGACACTGCGAGAGGGCTGTACAAGCAATGATCACACGCACGGCACAGCGGACACACCAGGAACCGCGGTGTTGGCCGTCGAATGGCGCTAGCTGCGCAGCATTTGTGCACCGCCGCCGTCAGTGTCAGCCAGTTTGCCGTGGCGTACGGAGCTCCATCGCAGTCTTTAACACTGGTCGCATGCCGCGACAGCGAGGACGTGAACCGTATGTGCAGTTGACGGACTTTGAGCGAGGGCGTATAGTGGGCATGCGGGAGGCCGGGTGGACGTACCGCCGAATTGCTCAACACGTGGGGCGTGTGGTCTCCACAGTACATCGATGTTGTCGCCAGTGGTCGGCGGAAGGTGCACGTGCCCGTCGACCTGGGACCGGACCGCAGCGACGCCACGGATGCACGCCAAGACCGTAGGATCCTACGCAGTGCCGTAGGGGACCGCACCGCCACTTCCCAGCAAATTAGGGACACTGTTGCTCCTGGGGTATCGGCGAGGACCATTCGCAACCGTCTCCATGAAGCTGGGCTACGGTCCCGCACATCGTTAGGCCGTCTTCCGCTCACGCCCCAACATCGTGCAGCCCGCCTCCAGTGGTGTCGCGACAGGCGTGAATGGAGGGACGAATGGAGACGTGTCGTCTTCAGCGATGAGAGTCGCTTCTGCCTTGGTGCCAATGATGGTCGTATGCGTGTTTGGCGCCGTGCAGGTGAGCGCCACAATCAGGACTGCATACGACCGAGGCACACAGGGCCAACACCCGGCATCATGGTGTGGGGAGCGATCTCCTACACTGGCCGTACACCACTGGTGATCGTCGAGGGGACACTGAATAGTGCACGGTACATCCAAACCGTCATCGAACCCATCGTTCTACCATTCCTAGACCGGCAAGGGAACTTGCTGTTCCAACAGGACAATGCCCGTCCGCATGTATCCCGTGCCACCCAACGTGTTCTAGAAGGTGTAAGTCAACTACCCTGGCCAGCAAGATCTCCGGATCTGTCCCCCATTGAGCATGTTCGGGACTGGATGAAGCGTCGTCTCACGCGGTCTGCACGTCCAGCACGAACGCTGGTCCAACTGAGGCGCCAGGTGGAAATGGCATGGCAAGCCGTTCCACAGGACTACATCCAGCATCTCTACGATCGTCTCCATGGGAGAATAGCAGCCTGCATTGCTGCGAAAGGTGGATATACACTGTACTAGTGCCGACATTGTGCATGCTCTGTTGCCTGTGTCTATGTGCCTGTGGTTCTGTCAGTGTGATCATGTGATGTATCTGACCCCAGGAATGTGTCAATAAAGTTTCCCCTTCCTGGGACAATGAATTCACGGTGTTCTTATTTCAATTTCCAGGAGTGTATATCGGCAACTGACTTGCAAGTCATGCCTGTCCGGATCTCACTGCAGCCGCGCCCCGACTGAACTTGTGCTGCGTCCTTAAGTCAAACACTGCCAGGTCCGAACTGCACTAGTAGCTCCTCCCGACTCATTGGCTGAACCGAACTAACTCCGAACACACGATAACCAGGAAGTAACAGCAGTTAGCAACGATAATACGTCAGGGCTTATATCGATAAGCGCCACTGCTTCCTCTCATGGGCAGGCAAGGCGGCAACTCATTGACACCAGTAATCGAAATTAGCGTAACGAGGTGGTAGTACAGTAGAAACAGGATGTCAAATGAGACATGGCGCGAACACGAGCGATGTACGGCTCAGTTATAGTTTCATCATTTCAAAGAAGCAGCTCCACTCATAGCCCTCGTTCAGATATTGTGTGTATTCCAATCTCAGTCTTGCCCTACCATGTTCGCTCTCCACAACTCGTGCTAGTTCCGTGAAACTTTCTGATGTCCTATCTCCTTAACTGAATAGAACTTCAGTTGTCCACGCGTTCCTCCCTCGCCAATTCCACAAACACATCTCAATTAATTGGTTCTTATCTCCTTCTTGATTCGTCCATCATGCGTTATTTTTATTTCAAGGTAGCAGAATTCTTTAACCTCGTATTCTGCTTGGTCCGCATTCAGATGTTAAGTTCATAACGAATATCATACTTGCTACTTCCTCACTTGCACTGAGGAGAGCAACGTCATCAGCGAATCTTATCGTTAATATCTATTCACCTTAAATTTGTAATCCCACTTCTGAACCCTTATTTTACTTCCATTATTGATTCCTCGATAGGCAAGCTGAACAGCAGGAAAAGATGACAGCGTGGTCCATTCTTATTATTCCCTCTTCCTTCTTAATAAATATGGTTTATT